>NW_024426996.1:19728144-19810657 GCF_017311325.1 Ursus maritimus | reverse complement strand
TTTTTTTTTTTTTTTTAAGACTTTATTTATTTGTCAGGGAGCACAGAAGCAAGGGGAGCAGCAGGCAGAGGGAGAAGCAGGATCCCTGTTGAGCAAGAAGCCTGATGTGGAACTCGATCCCAGGACCCTGGGATCACGACCTGAGCTGAAGGCAGACCCATAACCAACTGAGCCATCCAGGTGTCCCTAAAAAATGACCATTTTTTTGTATATATATAATTTTCACTAGTTTTACTGGGGGAAGGTTCAGCAGAGCTCCCCATGCTACATGTCGAAATTTCATCTATTTCAGTTAGCTATATTGTTTAGTTGTATACAGTACTTCCGAAAGTATTCATCCTTGCTTCTCACTAATTTTTCTAGAGTTAATTTGCATCTCTCCATTAAAACAGTGACTGCTAATTTTATATCAGTACTTCTCAAACTCTTCATTTCTAGAAATTCAGAAATGAGGTTTTTGTTTATGTATTTATCTAGAGTGAACACTCGAGATTCTGATACTAGTTATAATATTTATAGAAAATGAGGGAAGAAGCATGTTTCTCCATCACTGTCCTCGTTTATCATTTTATCTATGGGGTAGTTCGGGTTTAGGAAGAAAGGATTAGGACGGCAATGCTGGAAAGAGGAAAAGTTACTTCAATTTGAAGTCCACACAGACTCTGAACTCAAGAGAAGGCATTAGTAGGACTTCCTGTTGCTGTGGGGTTGATTTGTTATGAGGTAGTCACCTTTTGCTGACACCTGGCTGGCTTCCTTGAAAATAAGTCAGCAAGTGACTAACCAGGCCTAGCAAGACTGATCCTGACACAGGAAGCCACAAAATGATGAAAGAGCTGGGGATGCCCAAAGGAAGTTAATAGGGTGTACTCTCAAATTCTTCCAGGTCTTGGCTTGCAAAGCCTGCCAAGACCTCTGGAAATCTCTCATGAGTGTTAGTTAGGACCTTTCAGCCCAAGAGCTCTGAAAGATGATTCTTAAAAACTTGGATGCTTAGGTTTACAAAGTCTTGCTAAGTAAGTTTTTTGTTTTTTAAGATTTTATTTACTTATTTGAGAGAGAGACAGAGCATGAGCAGGGGGGAGGAGGCAGAGGGAGAGGGAGAAGCAGGCTCCCCAGTAAGCAGGGAGACCCACACCAGGCTCAGTCCCAGGACCCTGGATCATGACCTGAGCCGAAGGCAGCCACTTAACCAGCTGAGCCACCCAGATGCCCCTAAAGTCTGCTAAGTTTTTACTTCCAGCTGGAAAGATGTCTGCAGAAAGCGTTCTCTGAGAATCTTATTTATGAATAATAATAGTTGTATGCTAGTTATTCTCCACTTGTCTCCTTGAGATCCATTCTCCATCCTTCTATGCCTAGCTCTATATCCTCAGAAGCTGACCTATGCAGATTCATCACCATGTTCCAATACCTTACCACCTACTTTCCAGTTGGGTTTGGCCAATGTTAGATATCAACATGAAACTGGAAGGTTTGAGCAGAGAGAGATTGGCATTCTTCCCTGCCTCCTCCTTGCTGTACCACTGCCTCTCTGGCATTAGCTATATCTCTATGATTCTCGCTGGGCCCCTCCTTCAAGGTTCCAGCTCTTACTTAGCTCCAGAAACACTAATTGCTCTCCTCAGAGTTTCCTGCTAAACTGTCTCTGTGTGCTTCATCATCTCATTTATTTCCATTACCATGCCCACATCTCTATAAATAGTCTCTTCATTTGGACTGAATTCTGTTTCCTTCTGGGTCCCTAATGATTACTACATTTTAAAATCTATGTGTGGCATTATTTCTAAGCCTCACCATAACCTTCAAGACTTTACTAACATTATTACACATTTACACGTAAGGACACATGATTCAGACAAGTAAAATGCCCAAAGTCACACATCTAGTAAACCAGAGTTGGGATTAAAACTCTAGTCCTAACAAAAGCCATTTTCCTTATTTCATTTAAATTTATAAACAGGGGCACCTGGGTGGTGCAGTCGGGTAAAGCCTCCGACTCTTGGTTTCTGCTGGGGTCTGATCTCAGTGTCATGAGATGGAGCACTGCATTGGGCTCCATGCTCAGGGCAGAGTTGGCCTGAGTTTCTCTCTCCCTCTCCCTTGGCCCTCCCCCACCCCATGCACTCACTCTCTCTCTCCCTCTCTCTCTAATAAATAAATCTTTATTTTTTTAAATATTTTATTTATTTATTTGTCAGAGGGAGAGAGTGCGCACAAGCAGGGGGAGCAGCAGGCAGAGGAAGAAGCAGGCTCCCTACTGAGCAAGGAGCGCGATGCAGGACTTCATCCCAAGACTCTGGGATCATGACCTGAGCCAAAGGCAGACGCTTAACTGACTGAGACACCCAGGCGTCCCAGTAAGTAAATCTTTAAATAAACCTTTATTTTTTTTAAAGATTTATTTATTTGAGAGAGAGAGAGAAAGCACAAGAGAGAGAAGGGTCAGAGGGAGAAGCAGACTCCCCGCTAAGCAGGGAGTCCGATGAGGGACTCAGTCCAGGGACTCCGGGATCATGACCTGAGCCAAAGGCAGATGCTTAACCAACTGAGCCACCCAGGCACCCTAAATAACTCTTTAAATAAATAAATAAATAAATAAATAAATAAATAATAAATATTTGTAAACAGATTATATTTATATTTTTCCCAAAACTTTATTTAACTATAAGTCAGATTTTATGTCACCTATTTTATGACTACGTTGATTAAGCTTGAGCCCTTATTTTGAAATAGAACTTGATGAAATTCACAAAGAAATTATTAAATTCAAGTACAGTATCCCCCCTAACTGATAAGTTTTAATGACTATAGTGAGAACAAAAGACTCTTATTTAAAACAATGATAAAACTTGAGAATCTGCTCTTGCCTGGTGCTAACATTGTCTTCTTTGCCTTCAATTTTTTGGCTGACACCCAGGCCTACAACTCAATAACCATTCCTACTTCCCTTATCCCTATCTTTTTCCACTTTAAAGCCTAGCTCCCCTGAACTCCTTTGTAGGTATCTGTGGCCAGGTGACCCAGGTCTGGATCACGAAAAACGAAAGTTATTCCTTTACTGATAAAAGGAAAGAACTATTTTTCTTTGCCCCTGTCCCCTGCTTCATGCTTAGAACAGTGGTGTGATGTCTGAAATTATAGCAGTCATCTTGTGACCATGAACCACTATAAGAATGCCCCAAATATTTCAAAATATATACTTACACTATAAAGAGTATTATCATTTTATATATTATATACAAGTACATATTCAATAAAGAGCTGTTAGACTTAACTTAAAAACTCTATTCTGCAATGCCTCAAACCTTGGAGTTTTGTTGTTGCTTTATTAAATATTGGATGGATAAAAAGAATATTTATAAAATATATGCATGGCATAAAGAAAAACAATACACTGACCAGCTAGGTAATTGCCACCCAGCCTAAGAAAAAAGACAACCTCAGAAGCAAGCTTTATCCTAGATTTTATGTTTATCCATCTTTTGCCATTTTAATAATCCCCTTTGCTTTCTTTTGTTCATCTTTATCCCTTTTGAAAGGCTAGGAATTAAGACCTTTAGCTCTTTTTCTCCATCCATGTTGCTAATGTATGAAACACTTTAGTCCCAACACACTTTATCTTTTAAAATTCAGGAGACAGCCTGACAGCTTCCCTCCCTTCTCAAATTACAAGGCAAAGAGAATGGTGCAACATTAAAATCAGCAGGTTTTTAAAGATTCTCTTTCTATTGGTAATCCAAAGACTTGAGGAGGACCACAGTTCATCTTTTCAGAGCTGGTTAAACAAAGGTACACACGGGATGTGGAGGGGTCTTACAGTTAGGGTTAGGGGGTTGGTCTTTGTATTTAGAGAACAAACTTTGAGGTTTCTGAAGGGGATCCCCTGCCCCTCCCTCAGCTCAGTACTAGGCAGGCAGACCCCTGCCCAAGCCTCCCTCCTGAGAACCTGCATATGCTTTCTTGCTAAATGACTCTTTGCACCGTTATCTCCTCACGGGATACATCTGTTGGGTGCCTTGCATCCTCAGCTCTGCTTTCATCTCTTCATATCGCAACACATTGTTTCCTCCACTCCTGGTGCCAGGGTGGAAGGGAGCCATCCCGCCCGGACGCGCTCAGGGATTGGCAGCGAATGAATGATTGGCAGCGGGTATCTCTGTCAGGGCTTTGGCATGCTGCAGAGTAGAAGCCCTGTGCTAATGAATGCCATCTACACCTACCAGATGTGCCACTGGGTGACATGCCAGATCTTTTACATAATGCCATTCTGCCGGACACGAGACAGCTGGGGGAGGGGAGTATATTTTAATGCCTTGGGGTGAGAGTGGGTCTTTTTTTTTTTTTTTTTTCCCAGATCTCCCGCCACCGCCCATACACCCAATCAGTTCCCCTTACAGTAGGCTAAAACCTATGGCTTGAGCTCCCTGAACAGATCCCTGGCTCTCTCCTATATTCATCACACCTTTTTCCTTTCTTGAGTTTGCTCCTCTCTCCTATTCAAACTCAGGAAAAGGGAATGTTATTTTTTTTAAAGTTAAAGATACAAAAACACTGGCAGGATCTGAAATGAAAAGGGGGGGACCACAATTCCTACCCCTCCCCCCTCAATCTCTCCTTCCCTATGCTAAATGTGCAACAGCTTTCTTCACCCCATCCCCTTCCTCTTCCACCGTCCACTGGAAACTAGTGTGTTTACCCCCAAGGGTGATATCCTGTCAGTGCCTGTCCCACGTTCTGGCTGAATAGTTGTCTTAGTGTGTAGGTGTCCAAAAATCCATGCCGTTGGAAAGAAATGTTTCCTGAAGTAGGATGAACAAAGTGGGAGGAAAGGGAAATGAGAAAACCATTTCTGAAGGATAGCGGTATGTGCACTCGGAGTGTTTGGGCTCCCCACCCACCCCACCGACCCCCACCCCCACTCTGCCCAGCTCTCCACACTCCCATCCCAGGGGAAATGAAGGAATTACCTAGGCGGTCCCCTGCTCTTTCACTAGACCTGCCAATCAGAACTGCCCCGAAATTCAGAGGGCTTGACAGCGGGAGGCCTCTGCTCCTCCTCCCCAAGGGCCAAACGCCCTCACCCTCTCCCACACACACTCAAGCACCCGGGCAGCTCCCGCGCCGCAGACCCCTGTCTTTTGCCTCCTTTGGGCCGAGCCGCCAGGCCCCTTCCCTTGCACGCGCACCCCGCCCGCTGCCGAGGCTCCAGATGGCGGCTCCTCGCGTTGGGCTCGAGGCCCCCAGACACCGCCCAGCAGCAGCCGGCGGTCGCTCCCTCCCTCCCTCCCAGCTGCTGCGGCAGAGACCGGGATGGACCGCTTCGCGAAGAGGGCAGGCTCGTCCACAGGCTCTGATTGGGGCAGGAGCCCTGCAGCCGAGGGGCAAGCAGGACCGTGTGCACGGGGAAGGAGCCCCGCAGGCCCCAGGTGAGGAAGCCGAGTCGGAGGGTGCAGGAAAAGAAGGGAGAGCCTGACCACTCTCATAGCTCGCTCACACCCCCTCGCTGTCCCCTGACCTTCCTTCCCGCACCACCTCCCAGTACCCCGCGCTGCAGGCCGAGCGGTAGCTGGACCCGAGCACCCGTAGGACCTTGGGGAGCGGCTGCACAGCCACCAGGAGGGGGCGCCCAGCTCCCCTGAGCCGGGGCTGTAGGGCGGGCTTTGCAGGGGATCCCGCCCGCAGCCCAGTAGGAGGTTGCTTCGGCCGGAAGGGTGCCCCCTTCTGCCAGAGAGCGGTAATGCCCACAGCTGTGACCACCTCCTTTCCCGTTCTCTCCTCTTCTTCCTACCCTCCTCATTTCCTATTTACTTCTCTTTTTTTCTTGCTTGCCAGGTTCCCTTCCTACCCTCCGTCTCCCTCCTTCCATTCTGGAACTTTCCTCTCCTTCCCTCGTCCCTTCACTGGCTCAGGAAGGGTTTGTCCGCCCACTGGGGGATGATGGGAAGGGGGATGCATCTCTTGCCTAGGCTCCGGCTCCTCTCCACAGATGCTTCTCTGAGTGCCCGAGTAAGCAGCCCTGAGACTGGCGGCCGCGGGGTTGTGCTCATTCTCTTACGGGCCAGGGGCGGGCGACTCTTTATTTGCCGGTGAGTGACGCGTTCGGGAGCAGCGCTTCCCCTGAACAGGTAGTTCGGAATTAATTCCTCTTGGAGGATGCATGTATGAAGTTCAGAGGCTTGGTACTGAGCCCCTTTCTTCCCCCCAAAAGTCAGGCTACTCGAGGGCATCTTCCCCTTACACATATCCTAAAAACCAAAAGTCTGTCTCCCAGGACAGTTCTCACTGCTTTCTCCTCCAAAGCAGTTTTGCTGGGTGCGGGGGAAGGGGGGTGCGAGGGAGGCACTAAAAGGCCACCGCGCCTGGCGTCGGCGCCCATCTGAGGTCCTCTCTAATCCCCCGTGTTCTGGCGTGTGCCCACAGACCCTCTGCTCACCCCTGTGCCGCGGCCCTTGGGCATTAGACCCCCGAGAGCACGTTCCGTAAGCTCCCAGCACAAATCCCCTCAGAAACATTAATCACAACCACCAGCGAATGCAAAACGTGTGCCCGTGCCGTGTCTGCTTTTTAATCCCGAATGTAATTCTGAAAAGCAGCATCAGAAAGGGGCTTTATTAATCCCTTACACGAACAAATACAATCTCTGACCTACTAGACTTGTTTTCCTGCAATTTCACGAAGAGTTAGTCTCACTAGAAGAATGTTCAAAGACAAAACTGTGAGAGAGACTTGCGGTGCATTAATGAAATAATGGGGTGCACTTCAGCCAAAAGACGCACCTGTTGGGAAGTGGAAGCACTGGCCAGGGGTCCTGAAATTCTGCAGCAGCAGAGTGGGGGTGGGGTAGGTAAGAGGGGCAAGGGAGAGTGACCTGGGTGGCAGGCACCCAACAAGGTTGGGAGCCTGGGAGGAAACCCAGTTCTCTCTCCTCCACAGGCTTGGGACCCAAGTGACCTCATCTGGGGGGCTGCCTCCTTATGAAGGTGCTAGGAGAGGCTGAGGGGCCCACCTCAAACACGCAGGGGTCAGGGTTTGACAGCCCCCTCAGGCCTGTTCCTCACACTTGAGATTTCACTATCATGTTCAATTAATCATATTTCTCTTCTCCCATTTTGTTCAAAACCATCTTCTAGTCCTTCATAATCGTAATTTGCTCCATTGCCTTTTATCTGTGATTAATTAGGAAATCAAAAAAGACAATGGAGGGTCGGGCCAATAAATTAGCTTTAGGGGCCGACAGACAGACAGACGGGGCCGTGTGGGTGGGCACCGCCAATCGAGTCTGGTGGGGGCCACCGCGGGCTGCGCAGGAAGGGGTTGAGAAAAGGCGCTGGGTGCGCTGAGTGGAGCGTCTGCTCTGAAATAACCCCAGTGGGTGCAAGCAAAGACTTCTCGCACAAAGTGGAGAGTCTCCTGTGATTTTTAGCTTTTCCTATTTGAGTCTAGAAAAAAAGAGAGGAAAGGATTTGGGTGGGGTGAGGGTGGAACTCCTATTTCTGTCAAAGAGGCCTCCCTCCTGGCAGATGAACAGATTTAAAGCCGGGTGTTTTTAAGCTGGGGTCTATTTCTTCCGGGGATGGAGAGTTAGATTTACTTTGGCATCCTTTCCTTCCCTCTCCACTTACCTACTAGTCTGAGGGAGAGCGAGAGGAAGGGAAGAAGGAAGGGAGGGGGAGAGAGAAAGAAAAACAGAGATTGGGAGACTCTGTTATTATGATCATATCATAACTCCCTGGCCAAAGAGACATGTTTGTAACACGGAGTCGCTCTCTGCTCTCGGCAGAGGCGCAGGACGGACGGTTCCGTATTCTTTTCTCCCTCCATGAAATCGATCACGCCTCCCAGACGGCTGAAGGAGGGCACTTTGCCACTCTTCACAGCTTCGCCCCAGCCTCTTTAGCTTTCAATTGAAAACCAATTAAAGGTTTCTATAAATCTGTTAGCTCCCCTTTTATCTGGGGACCCCTGATGCATGTGATACTGCCCTTTAGATGCCTCTTCCGTGTTTTGTTTTACAATTGTTGTATCAATATAATGCGGCCTTTCTTCTCCTGTCTCTATAGATACAGATACACAAGGAAAACCAAAGCTATTCAGTCTCCTCATTTGTCCAGCAGCCTAACAGTGGTGCCCTTTCTCTGCTGCTGCTCTCCCTGCTTCGGGAGCAGCAGTTATGGTAGAAGCAGATGGCTACTGATTGGGGGAGCTTTGTGGCTCTAATACTGAATACTTTATGGAAAAGGACTTTATCATGCTTCGCTGGGCAGAGGAACAAGGGGGTCAGATTTATGGCCAGGAAAAATAAATCTTTTCCAAGTTGTGGCTCCTTCTCACCAGTTGTCTCTTTTGCTGGTGGGGGGGCGGGAACATTGAGGAATTAGTTCTATTTTATTTTATTCTCTTTTCTACTAACAGCACTTTTTAGTCAGACTGAGAGGAGAGCAGACTAAGGCCAGAAGTTTATGGAATACCTTAGGTGACCACTGCTGCATCAGCATTCTCTGCCCTCAGGGAAAAAGCAGAAGGGTATGGTCTTGAACGCTGTCTGGGGCCATGTTTTCCCGGATGTTCTGTTAGTTCCTGGGTAAAACATCATCCTCCATGATCCTATTATCTATAGAGAACAAAAAGAGATGTAAGTGCTCCCATCTGAAAAATCAGAGAAGGTCGCTGGTATTGAAGGAGTCGGGCCCTGATGAGGCATATGGTGATGTATGTATGCTCCTCTACTCTGAAAGGGTCTGAGCTGCAAGGATGATTAAGAGATGTCTGTGCATGGACGTTTTTGGACTCCTAATTGAATTTTCAAGCTTCGGAGAATATACACATTCCAACACTCCACTGAAGGTCCAATTCACCCCAAGATAATTGATCCTTACATCTTTTCTCTTTTTTTCCCCTCACCTAAGTTTTACTTCTCTTGAGTCAGATATGCCCTATATCTGTTGCAGGAATGTATCCCTTCTCCATAAGCAGAGGGCCGAACCCCCTTGCTCCTCCTATTCCCAAAACCTGTTCCCTAGAGCAGTGCCACCCTCTATTCCATCTCCTCCTTTAGATCTTCCCCTCCCAGGGGCCATGACTAAAGACAAAATGCTCCCAACATTGAGAGCCAGGCACTGGCAGCCAGGCACAGAGACACGGAAGCCAATTCCAATCCTGGGTCTCCCATTCCACTCAGATAGACTCCTTGTTTCCTTAATATTTGAAATGACATTTTCTAGTCAAGAAATATCTGTTCAGAATCTTTCGTGTTCTAAGCTCCTTTTTCCTGCCTTTCCTGTTCATGCAGCTTCCTGAAGTGACCTCTAACTTTCTGCCACAAGCTAGTTCTTCCCAATTCTGCAGGCACTATCACCCTGCATAGCCACGCACACCTTTGTGCAGTTTCTCTTTGAAGAGGAGAAAAAGCACAGCAGAAAAACCAAGACTTAGAAATTACACTTACCTAGATTTCAAAGTGCCAGGCACTGAGATACCTCAAATAATTAACTGTTTGGGCTCTTACTGTGTGTTAGGCTGAATGCTCTGCCAGGCTTATCACATTTAATTACAACCCTTTGAGTTAGATATTATTCTCTCTAGTTCACATTCCCTTTCTTCACAGGAAACAGAAGCACAGAGAGGCTAACTAACCCAAGCAAGTAGTCCAGCTGGGATCTGAATCCAGGCTTCCTCTTCCAATATCCATAGCCACCCTATGAGATAAATGTTTTTGCTACTTTACAAATGAAGAAACTAAAGTTCAGAGAGGTTGGGTGATTTGCTCAAAGATACACAGCTAGTAGATTGCAGATCTGGGGTTCAAACACAAGCGTTTAGGATCCCAAATTCTGGGCTCTTAACCACTGCCTCTCGGATCCTTCACAAGAAAGAGCAATAAGGAGTCCACAACTGACCTCTGCTGCCGGACGGGAGATTTGGCAGAGCTTGAGGCTGTAGGCGTGGGGCGAACGTAACGCGCCCCCTCCCGGCTGCGGCTGCGCGAAAGTGGCGTGGGTCCCGGGTAGGAAGCTCAGTTCCGCAGCCCTGGCCCCAGGGGGGGCTCCGTCGGCCGTGCGGCCCACAATGCTCCGCGCGCAGCCCGCGTGCGGGCGTCGGGGGCGGAGCCAGAAAGTAGTAGGAGTGAGAACGCGCTGCTCGAAGTTGCAGGGCAGCAGTGCAGCTTCTCGCCCTCCCGCAACGGAGCCGCCGCAATTCGAGGCAGAGGAGGGACGGCGCGGCTCAGAGGCCCTGAGCCCTCGTCAGGGCGGCCGGCTGGTTCCCCAGGTTTCTCTGCCTACCCAAACTTTGGCTTTCTGGTCATAGCACTTGAATTAACCAGCGAGGCATTCACAAGCCCCTTGTCCTTCGCACGGGGACGTACTACTCCAGCCCTTGCTGCCCCGACCAGCCGCGTTTCTAATGTGACACGGCCGCTATCAGTTCTAAAAAAGGACTCCCTGGCGGATGAGGGATATAATTCTAATCGGCCTCCTGGCACAAAACTGCTGCCTTTTCCGAAATAAAGAGGGGAGGAGGGAATGGGGATTGCCGCCTGTGCTTGGAACAGTCGGGCCCCTCCTTTGGCAGTAGAAGGGATCCCTGAATACCTGAACAGATTCCTCCTGCGTCCTTTATCATCTAGTACCTCCTTCTAGTTTCCCTAGAAACTTCGAGAAATCCTTTAGCCTTCACTGAGTGACTTCGAAAGCGGGTGCACAAAACAATTCCCAAATTCTCTATAAAGGAAGCCAAGGCAGTGTCACTAAAAGTAGCCATAGCCAGCACGGAAATAGGTGTTTACTATGTGCCAGGCATTGCTCTCTGCACTTGCTAAATGTCACCTGACCCCTCACAATAACTTTATGAGAATTTCCTTTACCACTCCCGGTTTTCAGATGAAGGCCTGACGCACAGACCAGTTAAACAATTACCTGCCCGGCGTCAGGGGCCAGGATTCAAACCCGGGGAGTTTGTTTCCCTGGTGGAGTTGGGGCCTCAACCTGAGTTGTAGGTCCTTCTTGGGTCAGTTCTCCATACATCTGGGTCAGAAGACGGTTCCCTAATAAAGGTTTTGAGACCTCTCTGGGATGTCCAAGGCTGAAATGAAACTAACCCCGGCTCTTGGAAGTAATCCCTTACCATCTGCTCAAGAATTGGCTTTCCAAAACACGTTCACCCTCTTTCTCAGTCCTCACTGCGACCCCACCCGGGAGGCAGCTCTTTCCAGCCTTAGTTTTCTGAGGAGGAAAACCAAGGCTGGGAGAGGTCACTGGCAGCCCAGCACGTAATAGGTGAGAACATAGGTCCATGCCTCTGGAAAGGGGGCGGAGGAGACCCACTGCAGGAGGACAGGTGAAGGGGGTGGGGAGGAGAGTGCTGGCGGTGGTAAAAAGAGCATTGCTGCTCCCTGAAGACCAGCCTTCAGGACCCCTTTCTGCCCGAGTGGTGCCTAGCAGGAGACAGGAGTTGGCAATAATTCCAAGGAGGAGGCAGGAGGCTGGAGAACATGGAAAATGTGGCGCTTGCTCCCTGCTTAGTCCAGCGCGCATGGGGAGGGGAGCACACGGGGAGGGGGGCACACCTAGCACACCACCTGGCCTCTTCTCACCCCCACATTTAGGGTTTGCACTGGCTGCTTCTAAGAGAGACACCCCCAATGAAGGTGGCAAGTCTTGTTCTGCGCAGGTCCTGTCCAATGTCGAGGCTCTACACTCTTTGATGACTCATCCCAAACTTACGGAGAGCCATGCCTGACCTTCATGATACTGTCAGGGTAGTGACCTCCTGAGTCTCTCCCAGGGAGACCTCGTTAGCCCACATGGAAGCCCATCTCTGTCATTTGGCCTTCTCTGCACTCTTAGCTCTGTCGCTGAGCTCTTTACTGAGATACCAACACCAGGGACTCCAGACATCAGAAATTGTCTGCCTGTAGCAGACATAAGAATGGAACCAGCCACACTCTCAGTACATTGACTTTCCCCAAGATATTTTCACACATTCAGATGATTCTCACTTGTCTGGAAACATTAACATCCTAGGGCCTCAGGTAAACCGAGTCTAGATTGTAGATAATGCTATGAGGCATCTGATCACATACACAAGGTAGTAGATACTCAAATCATGTGGGAAATATATTCTTTAGAACTCTATTCAGTTTTGCTCCTCCAGGAATAATTGCTCTTCTGTAGGACTTCACACGAGCTATTTTCTGAAAACCATCCTACATGAAAACATGCAACAAGGAGCACTGACTACTCTATGAACATGGAGCCAAGAAAAATGAAAGTCCTGAAAGTTTTTTTAAATTGCTACCCTCAACAATATTCACTCCCAATCTGCTTACACACACACACACACACACACACACACACACACACACACACTAGAGGACCATATCTGGTTAGGTATAAAAATTGTTCAGACCTAAACTGAATTCTAGGCCTTCAGGAAATCTCAACATCCAGGTCATATTCAATATATTTACTTTTCTTGGGATTTTGTGAATAATTTGTTTGATACTTCTGGATAATATTTATTTTTAAAATATGTATTTTCCTCAGAACTTTAGAGGAGATTATGAATTATATCTTGGTTACCTTTATATTAAATTACTAGAAGACTATCAAATCAATCTGGGAACTGGCTTTTTTTTAAATAAAGATTTTATTTATTTATTTGACAGAGACAGCCAGTGAGAGAGGGAACACAAGCAGGGGAAGTGGGAGAGGAAGAAGCAGGCTCCTAGCAGAGGAGCCTGATGTGGGGCTCTATCCCAGAACACTGGGATCACGTCCTGAGCCGAAGGCAGACGCTTAACAACTGTGCCACCCAGGTGCCACTGGGAACTGGCTTTTTAATCAGCAAGTTCAAGAGAACAAGTGTAACTTTCAATGCCCTTGCCTGTTATTTCTGTCATTTTGTAATGTATATACAGTAGGACTGTTTATAGTAGTCAGGCAGTTACTGTTGTTTCTGACAAGTTGATCTTTGAATTCTCTGAGAGACCCCTTTTTCAAATATTAGAATGGAAGAAAGACTTCCACTGGTAATTTTAAGTGCTTATGAAAATCTACTAAAAACTATAGGCTTTCCATATGATGTTTGGGGAGACATTCCCTCATCCATGCTAGATTAATATGACTGGATTAAATCGTGAAACACCTGCAGTTCATTTGAATTGAAATCAGGAAAGATGGTCTTCACTCAAAGAGTCCAATATGCAATATAACCAGGGGAGCAGTGTACGTATGAAAGCATAGTTTGTGAAGAAATCAGACTATATTTTCAAGGCTCTAACAAAGCAATACGAATCACTGCTGTTGTGGTTACTGATTGATATCTATTCCCCAAATCCTTTTCATTTTTTTTTTCTTTTTTGCCTCTCTTTTCCTTAGAGAAAATCAGATGTCTGTCTCTCTTCAGCTTTGGGTAAAGAATGCCATGGACAGATTCCAAGCTAGAAAGTCCTGGGCATGTGTGCATTCTGCCTAGACCTCCTTCTCAGGAGAGGAATGCTTTATGCTGCTCATCCCCCAACAGCCCAATTTAAAATCAAAGTCCATACCTTAGAGAACTAGCTGGGATTAGATGCTAGATAATCTTCCTATTATGAATCCAATGTATGTCAATCAGCACCTGTCTTTTTAACTCAGGAATTATACACAGCCTAAAACAGAGAGAAAAAGTGCTGGAACTCAAGTGCTATTGGGATAATGTCCCTTCTCCTGGCTGTGTAAAGAAATGTGATGTAGAACCTCTCAACTTAGTGACATTCCTAAGGCCTACACGCCGTCTTCTTAAAATCTGATGCTCTCTCCCATTTGAGACTGCTGGACAGCCCTTGGTCCCCAGTTTGCCTGGAAAGCCTGGCTCAGGGGGTGAGGAAGCTCTGAGTGGCTGACTGTGGCCCTGCTTACATTTCCTTCTGTCCCCCTTAGTCCTCCTGCTGAGACCTATTCAAGGGCTGTGGTGTCTTAGTCCCGGAAGGACCTCCTAAGACCTCATAACCTACAGATCTGACAAAACCTGGATACTCCCTGCTAGCTCTTTAGATATTGTATGGGGAGTAGTATAAAACCTGAGAGAATCTAAGGGGTCAGGATGCTGGGTAGTGGATCTGGTTCACAGGTCACACTCACATAGGTGAGCACGAGGCATTGATTTCGGATTTGTGGTAGTTGTCTTCAATATCACCTCAGTTTGCTAGCCCTGCTAGAAGTCATACTCAAAAGCCATTAAGCCAGTTAACTACAACTCAGATCCAGGAGAGGAAGTGAACTACACAGAGTCCTCAAAGACTATCCAGCTCACAGCTGAACTCCCAAGAGAAGGGTGAGTGGAACTTGAGATCCCTCACGGAGAAGGTTATAAACTTGAGAAAGGTAGGTTATAATCATAATGACAATAGTTGTAGCATAGCAGTAGCATTAAAAATAGCTACCATTTATTGAGAAACAGGAAAAGCTGAAGCAAGAACAACGTGAGTCAGGAGTAATGGTCCCTGAACTTGGGAGAGTGGAGTCCCTTCTCCCAGGCTACAATGTTATTCATCCTTTGAGAATCTAGCTATCCCAGGACCAGCCTGGGAAACATTCATTCATTTATCACCTGATGAACCAACTGTAATACTTAGGCAAGGAATAGATGGAAACTGACATTGCCATGTACACTTACAAAAAAAACAAAGTGCCCCCCATTCCTGTAAACTTTTATCCAGCTCAGCAAGTCTGCCTCTTCTTGTCTCTAAGTTGTCCCTTAGAAAGTTTCTTATTCCCCAAGGTGAGGCTGTGCAATGCAATACCCCTCTGAGAAGGTCCATTCTTTACCTCCCCAACCCTCACAGCCCCATCTGGAGACCTCCCTATGTGACATTAATAAGCTTAGGAAAAAGTCTCCACACACTGTTTCATTGGCCATCCTCTTGTCTTCCAGTGCATTCTCCCTTTCACCATGAATTGCTTTTTTTTTTTTTTTTTATTGGACAACTGAGGCTTTGCTGGTGTAGTGCTTTGGAGGTAGGATTAGAGGGGGATGAACCAGGACCTGGAAAGGAAGAGAGAAAGAAAAACAATGGGTTTTCATTCTTGAAGGGTAATAATCCTTCTAAGTGAGTTACTCTTAGAGACTTCACCAGCCTCCTATCACAGAAGCTGAAGTATTTTGGGCTCCACTTCTCTATCCTGGGAGGGAAAAGGGCATTTCCATTCTAATACTCACTAAGAATCAGATTTCCTTTCTTACCCTTTCTCCACCCTCTCACTTAGTTCATAAAAGGCACAACCTCAGGAATCATTCATCAACCTCTCTCCAGCCTTCTCTTCCAAAACAATACTGCAGTTGTCTACATGTGTATTTCTTAGCATAACTGCATGAAGCCTTGCTAAAGGGAGCAAGGTGAACATACCTTCACTCTTCATTGTTATTTCTCTAATCATTTAATTGGAATTAAAATCCCGGGGAAAAGTGCTCCAAATATAAACGCATTGTTCCATGTGAATTAAATAAAACTATTGACTGAGATGCATTGTTATAGTACTGTTTGAAACTGAATAAATGTCTCAATCCTTCATTTAGTATCAGTGAATTCCAGTAAGTAATAAGGCAGAGTGATTTCAAAGTAGTTTATGCACCATTTTAGCCCATAAATTTCTAGGGAAATAAAAGTAATTTGTAGATTCTCTTTACATCCTATTAATAATTGTCATTAAGACCATTTGTATTACCAAGCAAAATCTGCATCATTTAAAATACTAGAAAACCCTCAAAGTAGGAATGTCAGGCTTAATCTTACCCATATTTGTTTTTTGTTATAGCAGTCATTCGATACATAAGACAAAGAGTTGGTTGGATTCATAGAATATTAAAAATTCTTTTATTTGGGGATTTTTGCCTGAAATCAGTAGGGGAAATCTTAATTAGAGGGCAGAAAAGAGAAACTGAGAGTAAATACCTGATGGTCAGATTCTCCATACATCTCTCCCCTCATTGATGTATACAATTTCACCTATTTTCTGTCTCGGAATTTGCAAGGTCAAACTCCCCCACCCCCAACTTATTATCAGAAACATTTTTTATTTTATACAAACTGGAGTCTAGGTTTCAGAACTTCAAAGGAGACATGGTCTAAATGTCCTGTATATTTAAGAAAAGAAAAGCCAGGGGAAAGAAAAAATATGTTCCATTTAGAGTTTAGGGTTATCTAAATGCCCACACCCTGAAGTGGATGCTTTTATATTTACAACATGTAAGAGGATTTTTTTAGGTGGCTTGAATGGACAGATGACTTTTTCTGGGAAAGACAAACTTTCCGTTCTCTAAATAAAGAAGACTCTAAGGATTGCTCTGTTCAACAGTTTAATGGAATTAGGGTCATGGGCACTGCACGCACACACACACACACACACACACACACACACATACCATCGCTTTATCAGGCTATAGTTTCTAAAGGACCACAACACTCTTATGGCTAATTCTTTATCTTAACTTGCTGTTGTTCACACCTGTGCCTCTCTTGCCCTTTCTTTTTCCTTTTCTTCTCTGAATTCACTTAAGTGACCACTATTCCTTTTCAGATGTTTGGGGAAATTCTTTTGACATTTCTAATTCTACCCCCCCTTTTCTTTAAACAAGTGATGGGGAGGAGGGAATGCTTTCTTGTGTATGTGAGAGAGTAGGGATGTATGAATGAAGCATCTAGTCATAAGACAATTAGTGGCTAAAACACTCAAAGATCCTTATATACAGACACGTGAGAGTCCTCAGCATTGAGCTTTGGTCAGAGTTGCCCTTTGCCAAACTGTTTAAAAGTGTTCACACATGCGTAAGAGAAATGATAGGTTAAGAGGAAAGACAATTGCAGTTTAAGAAGCTTTGAAAAGTTAGTAGCTAACCTGGAAATGAAGGGGAAATTCCTCTCTTCCTCACTAATGTATAGGGATTTTGCAACCCTTCTTTTACCGAGTCCCTGTTTAAACAGAGGCAACAGCTCTGTCTGATCAGAAAAACTTGGAATTTATGCGGGGGAGGAGTGAGCTAACCAAGACCCAGTGAAAATGGAGGGAAGGAGTGAGAGATAGAAGAGAGGGAGAGAGAGAGATCAAGAAGAGAACTCACGTAGTGGGAAATTACTCCCACATTTTTATTTCTGCACAGCAAAACCCTCCCCTGGCCTCCTTGGACTGCGGGCGCGGAGAGGAAGGGCGCTCCGGGTTTTGCTGGGTTCCGGAGGGAGGTCTCACAGTTGGGAGGGGATCAAACCAACACTGTGCGCACCGTTTCCTTTTAAGCTGCTCTTTGCCAACCCCCAAACCACTTACCTTATTTCAACACTGGATAAAAACGAGACTGTCTCCGCCTTAAGTCATGGTTCTGCTCGGTCCACTTCAGCCAGGTACACAATCCGATTTATCCTGAAGCTAACAGATTGTTCTCTTCAAAGTAGTGGTGTTGTGGGTGGGGCTGAGAGAGTGGAGCCGCCTATACACTCAAAGGTCTTTCTTCCCAAAGGAGTTGAGAGTTGAAAGGCGAAAAAGAACCCAGAGATCCCCTAGCGAAAATGTGTTGCGGCCCCTGTTGAAGGAGTCAACTTTCAGGCTGTTAAAGTCCTCAAGTCATTAGCATCAGCTGCGGCACAAGAGGGGCAAGCCAGCGCCTCTAAGTGGCTTAGCGCACAAACGAGGCTCCCGAGACGACCGCGGCAACCCCATCCGCTCTTCCACTACCGGCTGGATGTAAATTGCTCTCCGGAGCCCATCGTGGTAATAATTTTTACTTTGACTACCCCCCTCCGAGGTCTTAGAAGGTGGGGCCGCCCCCAACATGGGACCCCCTCCGGGACTACGAAGAACGCGCCAGGCAGAGAGCGGAAAGGCAGGAACATCTTGAGTCTAGTAACCTGGGTTCTTCCCACCAATCTCCCCTCACCCTTCCCCTGCCCGGGTACTCGAGTTCTAGGACCAAATGACCCCAGTAAATCCCCTGCCGTAGTCTGGCGGCGTCCTCGCTCCATCCTCCTCACCCCATCTCTGGGTCCAGGGGAAGACAGAGCCAAGTTCTCACCAAAGCGCATCCTTTCTGAATCTTGTTCGGAGGGGCTTGGTAGGGTGAGCTCTCCAAGAGAGAGCTGGCTTGGGTTTATCACCCTCAGGCAACTAGCTGCGCAAATCAGCGGTGGCTCAATGGCCAGGGAATCCCTCGGGGCTTATCCGCAACCCCCCACCCCTTTACTGAACTCAGCCTCGGGAAATGCGCGCGAGCTCCGTGCGCGCGCTGGGTGGCCAGCTCTCTGCCAGAGGTTCTCCAAGTGCCAAGAGAAACGGAGAAAGGCCCGCTCCAGTTCTTTTGGTACTTCCCTTTCCGACCCCGAAACTGATTTTTCCCTCCTCACAGTCCCAGAGGGCCGAAGCTTTAGGAGGCGGCGGACCGGGCCGCGCTCAGAGAGGCTTTGCGACTTGGGGAAGGTGCTCAGGACCTACGAGGCGCGGGCAGGCCAGAGAGACCGCTGCGAGGCAGGCTGCGCCGGAGGGAGCGCCCAGCCCAGCAAAGAGTTAAAGGGAGGGGACGTGGGCTGTCACGCGTCATTGGGCAGATTATGTGCAGCAAACAAAAAGTGTGTGTCTGCGTGCCAGTCAGTCACTGCATCGGGTCCATCTGTACAACTCTCTCCGCGCGCTCTCGCTGTCTCGCTCTCGCTCTCCCCTCTTACTCTCTCCTCATCTCTCTCACCCTATCTCTCCATCTCTCTCTCTCTCTCTCTCTCTCTCTCTCTCTCTCTCTCTCTCTCTCTTTCTCCCTCTCTTTCTCCCTCCCTCTCTCTCCCTCTCCTCTCTTTAGGCACTGCCTACGTACGAGACAGCAACACCAACACCTCTTGACATGGAAACGCACTGATACAATAGGCAAAAGAAACACTCGATTGCATCCCCCGGTTCCAGGTGGCCTTATTTGGGCGATTCGTTCCTGACCTTATTCCTGGTAAGTCTCTGGGCTTAGATGTGGGAGGGGGGTGGGGAAGAAGGCAGGTTTGGTACGGAGAGTGGAAAATTTTGTCGTCCGTCTCGTCATCCACCAGAAAAGAGGGAAACATAATTGTTGAGGGGATCTCTACTGGCAATAAGATTATACAAAGGGAGGAGCGGGTGGGGATCACTTTGCGGGAGAAGCAAGCGACGGGGAGCCGCGCGGCCGCCAGACAATGCCTGCCTCCGGGGAGGGCGAGCGGCCGGCGGCAGCGACGCGCACTCGGCGAGCCCGGCGGGCTCTGGGGAGGATCCCCCGGGCGCCGGGAGCTGGGGCCTAGAGCAGGTTGCAGGGCTCTGAAGGGCTGGGTGGCAGAGGCGACCGCACGCCGGCGGGCGAGCCCAGGCTCTCGCCCAGCGGTGATTGTGGCCAGCTCGAGGCTCGTGGCGGCCGCCGCTGCGACGCGAACCCCTATTAGCGCGGCGTAGCGAGGATCTTTTCACCGTATTGTTAGGTAGAACTGCATTTTAATGATTGCGTCCCTGCTGTTGCCCGAAGTGACGGGGCGACCTCCCGGCACAATGAAACGTCTGTGTGAAAGAGACTTTTAAAGGAAGAGAGAAATTGAGGCATAAAACGCTGAATTGAGGAAACTGAAAAGGAGAGAATAGGATTCCGTTGAAAAGGAGATGAGAGATTCTGAAGGGTTTTTTTTTTTAACGTATTTAAATTTGCAATTAGAGATCAGAAGGGCTACCTTGTGTGGGGTAAAAATGCCCAGAGATAGATGCTGTAATATAGTAAAGTAAGTTTCTACTTTATGGATATTTTCTCTTATTTCTGTCTGGAAGAAACAGCCCAATACTTGACATTTAGAGGATGTAATGGAAAAAGAGGCTGACCAAAGTTTCATGCTCTGTTAGCTGGAAAGGGGGGGGGGGAAGCTCTACCTTGTAATCACATTTGCAAGATTAATTGGTTAATAGACATTAAGATAAAAATGGACATTACTAATATTATTCCATAATGAACAGCTTCTCAGGAAAAGAATTAGGTCTATTCTTTCCTGCTACTTAAATTATACAAAGCATACATAAATTACTGCCTATCCAGACATTATTAGGGAAAAACCAACTTGGGGGAATCTTTTAATCAGTCAGAGTTAACAATACAGTTAGTTCAAAGCCAGTTTAAAATTTAAATACCTGCTTTGTTCTTTTTAAAAATGACAAGTTTTGTAAGGGTGTCCAGTGGCATAGGAAGGGAAATGTCTCTTTATGACAGCTTAATAGAGCCCTCCATCAGGGTAGTAAACTTTCTAAATTGCTGTGGATTAAACTGAGAGCCCACAGAGGTCTACCCAAGTGGGGCTGCCCCTTCTTGCCCGAACAGGGTCATATCTGGGGGAGCGAGAATTCACCAGTCACGACACATGCAGTATTTCAATCAGGGGACACTTCAGGCCTGCCCTGTACCTCCTCACTTCATGAGGCACATGCAACTCAAGCCACCCCCTTGTATAACAAGGTAACTGGGAGTCACCCTCATCCATAAATCAGCATGTCGAGAAAAAAATAATTACCTCTGCTTGCTGCTTTTAATTAAAGCCTCGGAGGGACAGTGTTGGATTATGGTAATGAACAGACATACGTCCCCTCTTGTAGGCTGCAGAGAAAGGTTAGCTGACACAGAATCAGTGGCCCTGACACTCTACTTGAAATCCATTCGCCATGCTCGGCTGTCTCTGCCTGCTCACTAAGGCTGCTCCCCTCTTTGGAAGAAAGAAAACAGCAACTCCTAGGCACCCAGTTCAATACATAAGAAGAGAGGAGAGGAGCTTTCTCCCAAGGGTTGGAAGTTTCTTTCAGTCGGGGAAAGTCTCTAGGCTAGTAAAAAAAAAAAAAAAAAAAAAAAAATCCTATTGTTCTCCCCACCCTTATTCCCCAAATCCTGGCCCATCCTCCCCCAAGGTAATGTAAAAAACCAATCTGTCTTTCCTAGCCCTGTTTTCCTTCTCAAAAGCGTCCACTCTGAGCTCCCAGGATTCCAATTATTTTAAAAAGGGGGTGGTGTGGGGAGTACTCCTCAGTTGGCATTTTCAAAATATGCCAGATTTAATCTGCCACTGGCTTTATTTTTGAAATCAAGGCTATGCAAAAATTAGGCAAATTCAAGAAAATATGTCTAATAGTTGCAATGTTCTGCCTGGATTCATAGAGGCAAAAGGAGTAAATACGGAGTAATGTAAGTTGTTTCCTTGTTCTGTTTATCTGTCACCAGTGATGGAGGATTCAGGCATCCAGCGAGGCATCTGGGATGGAGATGCCAAGGCTGTCCAGCAATGTCTGACAGATATTTTTACCAGTGTTTACACCACCTGCGACATCCCTGAGAATGCTATATTTGGTCCCTGCATCCTGAGCCATACTTCCCTGTACGACAGCATAGCTTTCATAGCTCTCAAGTCCACGGACAAGAGAACAGTCCCCTATATCTTCCGGGTAAGTCTTGGCCAGTGCTGCATAGGGTATGAGGGTAATCCCATGTTGAAAACTGACCTAAGATCATTCTAATGACAAGCTGAGATAGGTTCTGAATGTAGAAAGTGAAATAATATGAGACATCCTATTTTACACATCAAAAAATAGAAAAGGAATATTAAACTCAAATTATTGTCAACTGATTTCTGGAATAAATGACACAATTTGATTTGGGATGCCAGGTATATCTAAATCACTGCCTCAGTTCTGGGCTTTTCTGGTGATGAACACAACTTCCTTAACTCTTTGGGAGATTTCAACTAGGGTGGAAGCTCTTTGCATACTAAGTACTTTCCATAAGTACTTTTATTATAAGTATTCGGTGGATTTCTGTTCCAACCTAGGAGGCCTTCTTTTCCTCTAAATGTTACTCTTTCTAGGAAGCTAGCTAGTCCCAGAATTTGTATTTAATGAAAATGTTAATGACTTGACAATAAAACATCATTAAATTCATATGTTTGAGTTTCAAGATATGTCCTCCCACTTTCTATTCTTTCTTTACAAAGAAAAATTACCAATTTTTTAAGGCAAAATTAGGAAGATGAATGAATGCCATGGAACAATTTCTAAGACCTAAGCTTGCTTTTTAACTTCTGAAGCAAACAAAATTTCTCACGCTTTCGTAATGTGGGGTAATTTAGAAGTGAATTCTCAAGAGGTTTATATTAATTTGAATTGTAAGGAGGAATTTCCTCATTTGATATTCAACCAATATAAGAAAACCACAGCTTAATCTATACGATTGATACAGTGTTTCAAAGGACAGTTATCTTGCCTGCCGGTTCCAATCACAAAGATGGGTGCCAACTTGGGTCATGGTTAAGCTTGATCTCAGATAATTCTTTGGAAAAGAATAACAAAAACGAAATGGTCCTGGCTTCTTGGCTGCATTCTCTCACGAGAGTCTCCCTCCCCCCTCCTTCTTGTATTCTTTCTTTTTTTCTAAACTGTAGGTAGACACCTCAGCGGCAAACGGATCTTCAGAAGGTCTCATGTGGCTGCGACTTGTCCAATCAGCCAGAGATAAAGAAGAGCAGAACCTTGAAGCCTATATAAAAAACGGACAGCTGTTTTACCGCTCTCTCCGCAGGATTGCCAAAGACGAGGAGTTACTAGTTTGGTATGGGAAAGAACTGACTGAGTTACTCTTGCTCTGCCCCTCTAGATCCCACAGCAAAATGAATGGTAGGTTGGCTCGCGACCTGCGACGGGGCCCTTCGCTAGCGGGGGAGACGCAGGGAGAGGCGGGGGCTCCCTTTGGCGCACTGGCGCCTTTCCTCCCTTAAGGCACCTGCTGGGGAACTTCGGAGGTATAGTCCGGAATGAGGCTGGGACAGATAGATGAGAATAAATTGGGGAACACTTGGCTTGATGACTGCACTCCCTCTGATTTGGAGGGAAGGTTAGATCTGGTCGGACAGGGTACTCTTCTCAGGCGCTCAGGTCCTGAGAGATGAAGGTGATTTGTGAAGAGGGTGATGGCAAACTGGTCTGGAGACGATGCTTAGTAATCATGTGGTGTGGGTGTGTGTGCGTGTGTGTGTGTGTGTGTGTGTGTGTGCGTGTGTGCGTGGTGTTTTCTCACTAAGCAGGGTCGTCCCCTTACACATGCCTGGAATGCAGCCAACGTTTCCAGTTTGAGTTCCCCTATGTGGCGCATCTGCGCTTCCGCTGCCCCAAGAGACTTCACAGCGCTGATGCCAGCCCCCAAGAAGAGCAAGGCGGCGGCGTGGGCACCAAGGATCACGGGGGCGGGGGCGGTGGCAAGGACCAGCAGCAGCAGCAGCAACAAGAGGCGCCCTTGGGCCCCGGCCCCAAGTTCGGCAAAGCCGGCCCCATCCACCACTACCCGGCCCCCTCCCCCGAGGGCAGTAACCAGCCTGCTGCTGGCGGCGGCGGCGGCGCCAAGCCCTCCACGGACTTTCACAACCTGGCCCGGGAGCTCGAAAACTCGGGGGGAGGCAACAGCTGCTCCCCGGTCCGGAGCCTCGGCAGCGGCGGCAGCCACCAGGAGGCGGAGCTGAGTCCCGACGGCAATGCCACCGGCGGCGGCAAGGGGAAGAGGAAATTCCCGGAGGAGGCGGCTGAGGGGGGCGGCGGCGTGGGGCTGGTGGGGGGCCGGGGTCGCTTCTCCGAGCGGCCCCTGCCCGCCTCCAAGGAGGACTTAGTTTGCACGCCGCAGCAGTACCGCGCCTCGGGCAGCTACTTCAGCCTGGAAGAGAACGGCCGCCTTTTCGCGCCGCCCAGCCCCGAGACCGGCGAGGCGAAGCGCAGCGCCTTCGTGGAGGTGAAGAAGGCGGCCCGAGCTGCGGGTCTGCAGGAGGAGGCGGCCGCCGACGGCGGGGGCGCGGCCGCCGAGGACCAGGACGCTGGCGGCGGCGGCGGCTCCTCCACGCCCGTGGCCGCCTCGCCGGCCGGCGCCGACAAACTGCTGGCCCCGCGGCCTGGGGGCCCTCTGCCTAGCCGGCTGGAGGGCGGCAGCCCGGCGCGGGGCAGCGCCTTCACCTCGGTGCCGCAGCTGGGCGGCGCGGGCGGCAACGGGGCGGGCGGCGGCGCGGGCGCGGGGGCCTCCGGCGGCGCGGGCGGCGGCCAGGGTGCCGCCTCGGACGAGCGCAAGAGCGCCTTCTCGCAGCCGGCGCGCTCCTTCTCACAGCTGTCCCCGCTGGTGCTGGGCCAGAAGCTGAGCGCGCTCGAGCCGTGCCACCCCGGCGACGGGGTGGGCCCCACCAGACTCTACCCTGCCGCCACCGACCCTCTGGCCGTGAAGCTCCAGGGGGCCGCGGACCTGAACGGAGGTTGCGGGGCCCTGCCGAGCGGCGGCGGCGGCGGCGGCCTGCCCAAACAGAACCCCTTCCTCTACGCCACCGCTTTCTGGCCCAAGAGCTCCGCGGCCGCGGCAGCGGCGGCGGCGGCGGCCGCGGGGCCCCTGCAGTTGCAGCTGCCCTCTGCGCTCACGCTGCTGCCGCCCTCCTTCACCTCGCTGTGTCTGCCCGCGCAGAACTGGTGCGCCAAGTGCAATGCCTCCTTCCGCATGACCTCCGACCTGGTGTACCACATGCGGTCGCACCACAAAAAGGAGTACGCGATGGAGCCCTTGGTGAAGCGGCGGCGGGAGGAGAAACTCAAGTGTCCCATTTGCAATGAGTCCTTCAGGGAGCGCCACCACCTCTCCAGGCACATGACCTCGCATAATTGACACGGAAAGGACCCTAGCTTTCCACGCGCGCACACTCACAGTCAAGCCACCTACAGGAAAAACACGCGAGGACATCCACCACCTCCTTGTGACCTGAAACTTTGCACCCAGAGACAGACAGAAGAAACCACACACTCAAACATACACGTGCCACCCCCAGCCTTTTCATTTACATGTTTACCTGCGACCTACATTACACACACACACACACACACACACACACGCACAAACACGCTCAAAAGCAAGACAGGATGGTGGATTTTTGATTGGGTGGGTTGTTCGAGGGGTTTTCTTTTGAATGCACGCATTTTCACTTTCCAAAAACAAAGGTACATTTTTTAAAATGTCATATATTGCAACATATTGATGCATTTGTCATACGTTTCTACTTAAATTATTAAGCACTTACGGTTTAAATGTAATAATTATATGTAAGGGCAAAATTTATTTTAGATATAAAGTAAAGGAGGAGGGTGAGATGCTTTCTGCATTTCTTGAGGACAGTTTGTGTTCTTACAAAAATAAATAAAATGAAGAAAAAGGGGTCACCATTCAATTTAAGTTTCCAGGGGGAAGTGCATGTATCACGAAATGATTATGGACTTCAGTAAAGAATGTCATCATTATGTAAATATGTATTTCCTTTTAATACAAAGTGTAATTTTGTGCCAGTGAAATGGAGTCTGAATAGTTATGTGTTTCTTTTATCCCTGGAAAGATTTATTAAACTTTATAGATTATCCAGGTATGTTGGATGCTTTGACAATAAATGACTATTTTCTTCGAAGCAATTATTTGGAAAGTGTTTTTAAGTATTTTTATTTTTTTTTTTGTAGCTAAGGGCTACACTTTGAGTAGACACCACCTATTTTCATTGAGTCTCTGAAAAGAAGAGAAGAGATAGCAGAAGAAAGCAATAATAAACCCTGTCCCACTTACATTTATTTACCCTAAGCCAATATTGAACCTAAAAGTGAGAAGACAAAGTTTGATTATTGTTTGTAAAACCTTTATCTGGAAAGTGTTGGTCTTCTTCATCAAAGGACAAATCTTTTAGACAAAGATGTCTGCCATGAAGCTAACCTGTCAGTGGGATGTCAGCATTCTTTTCAGCAGCAGGATAATTAACATCTTCACAAGTGGCCAAAGACGATTTCCAGGCCTTGATCAGAGAAGCCAGATGAAAAGCCCACTTTAATTCTACGAGTGAGGCCTATGTGGAGGAGTATCCTGTGCTCCAGAACCCTTCAGCATGCTGTCATTATCCATTAAGAGACCCCATGGGGAGTTTCTTTAGAAACCAAAGTGAAATGATCATGATAGTCTATGTATTGCTGGGCCTAGCCTTCTTTCTAAGGGCCTAGCTGGGCCTAGCTTGAGCGGCTGCACAGCCTCTGGAAACAAAACAGTCCTAGGGCATTACGATACAGAGGAACCTGATAATTTTCCTCCTCTACCTGTTCTTCCTCTTATGAAGACTCTCTCTATACTCTGCATATACTGACAATTCTTAGTTAAGTTGTTCAGCAACCATTAGGTGCAAAACCATAAAAAGGATGATCTTTTAGGTCTTAGGGTAGCCTGCACTTAATCCATTCTCTTCATTCTAGAAATGCTCTAGGAACAGACACTATCCTGGTTTATCTATCACAGGAGGTGTTCTTTCCCATTTTTGTCCTCCACATCTGGCCAGTCCTCCACTATGTCAGAAGGAGGACACCTGTGACAAAGTCTGAAATGGGAAACTTGCACACTGTCTCATTGAAGGCATTCAATGGTTTCGCCTCTAAAAGGATTTGAAAGCTTTCATTATCTTAAGGTAACTACAGAACACGTTTCGATGAGGGCAGGCAGCAAGTAAAGACCAGGGGTAGGGCAGAGAGATGTATCCATAGTGTGTCTCCTGTTGGGTGAAAAAGCAGATTGACGTCCTTATCATCTAAGGACTTTCCTGTCCTACATTTCTCTGAGATCTGCTCTCAGTTTTCCTAGGCAACAGTTGCATGATCTGAAACACTCATCCCCAGCAAAGTGGAATGCGAACAGTCCAAAATTTCAGTTTTAACTGCTCTTCATGACTCAGATGACTCTGCAGCATCACTGGTGTCATCTGATTTAGCTGCATTCTGGTTTTCTCATCTATATAATAAGTGAGACGGGTTCTGCTATCTTTAAACTACTTCCAGCACTGGGGAATTGTTTTTTGCAATGGATTAATCAGACCCCGATGAAATCTAAAGGGGGATGTGTAGAGAAAAGACCAAGATTGGCCATGAAGCAAATTTGATGGCAAGAAGTAGGAAAGATATTTGGGGGCAAATGAAAGATGGGTCTCAAGATATCCTTAAATCACAATGCTTGAGAG
The DNA here is from genome assembly GCF_017311325.1 of Ursus maritimus. Lineage (NCBI taxonomy): Eukaryota > Metazoa > Chordata > Mammalia > Carnivora > Ursidae > Ursus > Ursus maritimus. The sequence goes on along the minus strand of NW_024426996.1, from coordinate 19,783,611 downwards.
GCTAACTAAATAGTCCATGCCTGGGATACTAGTGGATCTCTGGAGCAAAAGTATCTTTAAAACCAGCCAACCAACCAACAACACAGGTTGCTTGGGGTCTAACTTTCCAAAACAAATAAACAAACAAACAAAACTCCCCAAAACTTAAATGCTCCTATGTTTCTGTCCAGAATCTCCTTTTCACTAGGAGGCTTTGTTACCTGTTGGGGATTCAGAGATGAACTTAGGTCTAGAAAAAAGGTAAGCAGATGCTCCTTTTTGTAAAGTCTGGAATCATATAGTTTGAAGGACATCTGGAGATTTCCGTTGTGTTTTCTTCTGTATGGTCATTAACTTAACACAATCAGGAAGAAAGCCAAATCTTGGCTGAGCTACTGCCCAGAAGATCCAGGTGGGTGTGTTTGTGGCAGACACTTTAGGGCTGAGCCCCTGTGCTGATCAATCTGCCCACAAGACCTTTTTGGCGGGAATTAGTGGGGGAAGGGTGCCCAGAGCTAGTTTTGCCTTCAGCCAAAGCAAACTGAGAAATGTTTTCTTTTAATGCTGCATTTTCAAGCTTTCGGATGTATCTTAACTCTCTCCATGTCTGAACTTTCTCAGATGAGACATTCTAAGATTCCATAACCCCATCATCTACCCAGCTAACGGAGCTGGCTGGCTGGGGCCGTGGGCATAGACGTCTGCACACAGCTGCGGAGGTAACAAGGTCACAGGGTTATGCAGGCTTGCGGCTGCGTTCGTCAGGTGAAGTCTAAGACAGGTGGCTGAGCTCACAGCACTGATGCCGCGGGTCCTAAAGACTGGGGAAATGGAAAACCAACCGGTTGCTGCTCTAGCATTTGCTGGTCCCAGTCGGGACAGAATACCTGGGATTTACCGCGTGCCTAGCGCCGTCGATCTCCAAGCGTGCTCTCCGAGCAGATTCCGCATCCCTCTCCTCAGTTGGCTTTGGTCATTGGGGGCAGGCTAAGGGCGGGGTGTGGTGGCGGGTGGGGAGGGACGGCTGCATTTCCCAGGATCTGCTTGCAGGGTATAGCTTACGCTCACAGGCTGCGCAACTGGAGGGCCCCAGAAGACGCATCTCTGCACCTGTTCGCAGGCGCTGGCGAGCAGAGACCGAAACCTGACCCGCCCGGGAAAAGTTCCCAAGGTCCCGGGCCCGCTCCTCCGCTCTGCGGCCCAAGGAGGCCCGAAGTCCCGCGTTTTGCAGTGGCAGCCACTCGCCACCGATCTGCTGCCGCCCTTCCGCGCCTCAGTGGGCGGGGTGGGGGTGGGGAGACAGGTGTTCCAGGCCGGGTCCCGCATTTCCTTCCTTCCACCAACGATCTCCGAACAACCGAGCTCCGCCTGCTTCCCGTCCTCTATTAATAAAGTTTCCCTCCCAGCAGCTTCTCCCTTAGGCGCCCTGCCCAAGGAGCGTGATTGCGAGCAGGGAAACCTTGGACACCGGGGACCAGTCATACCCAGAAAACCGGCCGGGAAGCCGGAGCCCCAGAGCGGCCTAGCCGAGGGGAGGGGGGGTTGGGAGGGGATCTGGGGCTCTCGGTCTCTCTGTCTCCACCCACAGTCCGCGCGGACTCTCCTCCGCCAGCCCGGAAGGTGCGGAGCGCCGGCGATGGGGCCCGGGAGCCGACCACTGCGGACTGACAGAGTTGGGCAGCGCCGGCAGCGAGCAAGGGTCCCCCTGGGGGCCGGGGGAGGGGGTGAAGTGGTTCGATTTGGATTTTCTTTCCTTTTCTCTCCTTTCCCAATCCCATGCTCTGGAATCATTGTTGGCTCATTCCGTGGTATCCCCTTCCCTCAATTCCTCCTCACCGGCACGTCTCTTAAGCACTTCCGAAGACTTGAGATCATTCCTGAGTTTTACGAAGAAACCTGTCCTGGATTCTCAGCCATCCAGGCAACCGACTCTTACGGTGGCCACAGCAGCCCAGTAGGAAACCGCACTGGCAGTTTACTGGGCGTTGAGGACTACCCCACAGCTGACTCGGGGATTTAGAGATGGGCGAGTGCCAGTTCCCTCCAAACAGACAGACAGACACACACACACACACACACACACACACACACACACACGCCACCTCTAAAACAGTTCCTCCTAGGAAAGGTTGCAGTTGGCCTGGCTTTTGAACTGATGTTGCTTTTGGCCTTGCTCGGAAATGTCATGTTTTCTCCTGAAGGTGCAAAAGTACTTCCACGGAGGTGTAAAAATTTTGGTCTGCTAGGAGCTGAACTGGGAACAGAGTGAGAAGCTGGGCCACTTCCTTTTTTCTCTTTCACATGCATTTTGGTTAAGAGGCAGGCAGGCCATGAAGCCTAGAATGTTGAGGCAGGAAGATCTGTCTTAGGCTAGTGGGCCTGAATGCCTGTTGGCTTTGTAATCTGGCTGGGCAGGGAGAAAGGACGCTCTGCCTCTCGGCCTCACAGATCCCATTCCTAAGGTAACTTTTGCTTTTCCTACTTTAAATTGGGACTTAAAACTTTTCAGAAACACATTTATTCTCCAGTAGTAGTGGATGAAGAAACTGAAGGAAAAGTTCTATTTAAAAAAAAAAATCCTTTTTTTGTTTTTTTTTTTTTAATCTGTAGGGTTAGAGGTCTGGTAAAGCATCCTACTTAAATAGCTGACCTGGTTAGACTAATTATTATTTACTTATCCTTTTTCTTTTCTTTCTTTCTTTTTTTTTTTAAAGATTTTATTTATTTATTTGAGAGAAAGAGCACAGAGGGAGAGAGAGAGGGAGCTCCCAGTGGGCAGGGATCCTGACTCAGGGCTCGATCCCAGGACTCTGGGATCATGACCTGAGCCAAAAGCAGGCGCTTAACACTTGACTGACTGAGCCACCCAGGCGCCCCATACTTATCCCTTTTCAAGTTATGTGTGTATGTATGTGTGTACTGAAATATATATACATATATATATATATGTTTGCACACATAGCACACATATACAGATATATATGTGTATACATTATATACACACATGTATATTTCTATATACAAGTGTACATGTCCATTTTAGTATACACACACAGGCACACAACTGGCAGGCGCTATTCCCAATACTTTTTTTTGATTTGGCATAATTCTCATGACCTACCCAAGAAAAAGCCTACAAAGGGCCTTCCTTTGTGTCCTAGGATTGTGTGGTTAGTATGGCTGTCATCTTGGAGCAGAAAGATGGATATCATACAGGTAATGGAAAGAATAGTGGCTTCTAAGTCAGAGGCCTGCTCCAAAATTTGTGGCCTTTTCATGCATGGGTCTCAGTTTATTTTACTTGAACTCGTGAATAATACCACCTGTGGTTTTACACACAGCAGTGTCTTGAAAAGCAACCAAACCATTCACATAGAAACTTCTCACTTCCTATACATGATTGTCTTCCCTGTTGTCAAAAGAGATATGCTTTTAGCCTCAACTTACCTTCCTCTGATGATTGGGGGGCTCTATTACCTCTACAAGAAATCTTGTGTGATCTTAACTTCCTTTAGTGATCTTTGCTCATTTTGCACAGAGATGGGAGTAACAGCTGGTTTGATTTTGATTTTTCATCTGCCAGAGACCCCTGACTCTAGCTCATGTTTTTTTAGTACTTTTAAATGGACCTTAAGCTACAATGCATTATCTTACTATACATTTCCTGTCTTTTAAAGAGATTTGAAGAAGACATACAGTATCTTCCTCTTTTCCCCAAATTCTTGAGGGAATAAATTCTTCAGAGAAACGTGAAGACTTTTTGTCAACCAAGAAAAGGAATGAGATTGAAAGAAAAAAAATCATGGGACAAACTTAATTGTCAGTTCTTTACCCTTTCACTTCTCTTCAGATGTCCAGCTAGCTACAAATTCCAAATTCTTCTCATCTTTTCTTTTTTTCCCCCATTTTCTCTGGAGAAAGCATGTGGGGATGTGTGGGTTTCTCCAGGGAAGAAATCCAGAAAACAGTTCCACCCTTGACCAGGATCCCAGAGCACACACACCTGCTTTGGGGGTTGACATCTGGAAACATAGAGCACGATTACACTCTTCCCCGGGATTCATCCCTGGGTGGGCGTGCCAGTGTTACACCACCGCTCCCAGAACTCAGAGTAGTTTCTTCTGGGTTTAGTTACTTCTCTGTGAAGTGTGAAACTTTTTAAAAAAGCTTTTGATGGCTTCTTTTCTCACAGACAAACAAATGAATTAAGATCTGTTTTCCCCTCTGGCAAGATTTCACTGGGTCTTTGAAAAAGACAAACAGAGCCAAACAGCGACACCCAGCCCAGAAATTGATGCAAATCATGCGGTTAAAAAATCCTAGTATCCATACACTTCTCTAGGCTCAGAGGGTAGGTGTCGGAGCCAAACGAGGGTGGAGGAAAGAAAGTAAAGAGAAGAGTACTGCAGAGTCCCTCTTAGGAAGAGGGGTAATTAGACTTCCCCATTAAAATGCTTTTGGAGAGAATACAAGTAAAATGGTTTGCTTTAGCTGGGCTGGTCGAGGTAAGTAGTGAATGCCACGAGCCTCATCCTCATGGACATTTAATCTGCTCTCTGATTTGCATCTCAGAACTCCCATCTTCACTTGCCTCTGCCTTTAGGCTTTCTTAGATCTCCCTTAGTCTTTTCCCCTTCAGCAAACGGTGGTACACACAATTCCAGCTGGTATGAATAAATAGCAAGGAAAAAACATTTGAATATACATGAAGGCATTTTCCCCTCCATTTGTTTTTTTGAGCCTCGTTTCTGATTTTGGGACAGTCTAAAGAAGGATGGGGCATTGGTATGCAGGGGTACTTCTCTTCCTGGGGTGATAGTGCTTAAAACTACTTCCAAATCAGAAGTCTTTGATTTTGAGGCTGCCCTTGAAAGCATTTATTAAGCTTCCAAACATGCCTAAACGTAAAACCAGGGAGATACTTAGAAAACGTACCTCTCAAAAATTGAATTCCATGCATAGTAAAGATAATAGCATGGCAAGACAAGTTTCATCAAGTTACATGATTGCTAGCAGCTCACATCTGAATTTCTTAAATCCTTTAAATATTCAAAATACATTTATTTTGGTATTAAGCCAATTCTTTAAAAGTCAGCTCCACAGCCAACATGGGGCCCACACTCACAACCGCAAGATCAAGAGTCCTATGCTCTGCTGACTGAACCAGCCAGGCACCCCGGTATCAAGTCAATTTGGTAACAGCTCAGAAAGAGGGACTTGGGATTTCAGATAGCACAAATTTCTCTCTTCTAGGGGTTGGTGGCTTTCCTTTGAACACATTTCAGGAGAAGAAATTTAAAGCTTAGCAAGTACAGTTTCTGAGTCTCTGTCATATCAACCCTTTACAATAGCCTGCTGGGGGATCCAGGAACATGGTCACCTGGAGAAACACAGAGGTAGTGAAAAGAGAGGACCTCTGATAACAACTTCACAATTTCATTGACTCTAAGGAAACAACTCCAAAAGGAGATAATTTCCCCCAAACTCACCTTCTCAGAAATTTTCATTAGAAATGAGAGATATTAAGAGCTCACAGAGCAGTAATGATAGAAAAGTAATATTTCCCAGGAAAGCAATAATACCTATAGGACATTATAAAGGTCCTGGAGGAAGAGATCCCTCTAAATCACCTAGCTCACTGTTAAAAATGCAGATTCCCAGATGGACTTCCAGAAATTGGGTAGATCTTATTATGGGCCCAGAATCTTGTTTTAATTAATCATCCTAGGTGATTCTAGAGCAGGTGGGGTTTTGTTTTTGTTTTTGTTTTTTTTTTTTAAGATTTTATTTATTTATTCGACAGAGATAGAGACAGCCAGCGAGAGAGGGAACACAAGTAGGGGGAGTGGGAGAGGGAGAAGCGGGCTTTTAGTGGAGGAGCCTGATGTGGGGCTCGATCTCAGAACACCGGGATCACGCCCTGAGCCTAAGGCAGAGGCTTAACCACTGCGCTACCCAGGCGCCCCACAGAGCAAGTGGTTCCTGATCTACACTTTGAGTGCTTTGAGAAGCACTGTGAAGGATTTAGGGCAGTAATTAGCCCTATGGAAACAAATTAAAATATAGAAGTACCTCAGTCTAGAAACTTGCTATGTTTCTGAAATACTGAGCCTAAATTGAATTATAGGCTTATAAATATACAGTAAAAGTTTTTAAGTCTCTTCAAGGATGCTCGCTTTGTTTCAGATCAATTCTCAATTTTTGGTGATTCATAACACATCAACATTTTGCTTTTTCATTCCCATTCAGGTCCGGGTCATTAGTATAAACAACAATAAAAAATATGTAAATGCATAAGGAAGCCTCTGTTTAAAAGAACCTTTAAGCTGAATCTGTATGGAAGATTTTCAAACGTTCATGACCATCACCGCATGAGGGAGTTGCTTTTTATTTATCTATTTTTTTGAGTTTGGATACTTTGGGTTTTCTAAAACTGTGTCACAACTTCTTTGCATTTGTGTGTTCACGGCCTTCACCAGCCAGGCTGTGACACCAACCTCCCAAGAATTCGCTTTACCTACGGGTTTTCAATGGACCATAGTAACAGGATTGAGAATCTCTTGAGCTATCTCAGTTTGTTCCGAGTTCCGGCTTTTACCAAACAACCCCTGCAGCTTCTCCACGGATGCCCCGGGGCTGCACAGAGGCTGCCACCTTCTGATGGTGAGTCTAAGCCACCCACTCCGACTGCAGAAGCTTCTGGGGCCAGGCAACAGACCGCTCCTCCACTGGCTTCATCTCACTGCATTTGCTAACTGGGTACCACCATCTCCATCCGGGACTCAGATCTAAATCGGAGGGGGTGGGGCCGGAAGCGCGCGAGGTGTGGTCCATTCACAGTAACCCGTCAGCTCTGATGTCGCCGTTATGCTAGAACAGGTATGTGTTCCTGGAATGCACTTTTACAAATGTAAACATAACTGTAACAATCTCGTCCTACTAGGTTCTAGATTTGCCAGGACATGGCTGCATTCAAGGGTAGGTGCAACCTAATATGGGGCCAGAACTACAAGATCATTTTAGGTCCATACAGTCCATGTATATTTTCTACATATATAGAAAAAAATATATATATATCACAGAGAATCCTGCATATATATATATATTCTATATAATATATAATGCATAGTATATGTAATATAATATATAATATAATATATATTTTATATATTATATGTATAATATGTATATGAAATTCAATTTCAGGAGACCTAACATCTAATCTCCTTCTGGCTCTGCCATTCCCCAGGTGTATGACCTTGGGTGAACTAATTTCTTTAAGCTTCAGTCTTCTCACCTGTAAAATGAGAGAGTTAGACTAAATCAGAGCTTCTCAGACTAGCTAATAATTATTAGGCACTTGATAAATGGATTTGGCTCCATTTCCAGAGATTCGGAATGAAGGGGCAGTGGCCTATGTATAAGAATTTGCATTTTAATAAACTCTCTGGGTGATTCACTATCCACCTTTGGGAAATATTTGTCTAAATCAGTGGTTCTTCACTCTCCTCTTGCATTAGAAACATGAGGAAAGTTTTAAAACATACTCTTGACTGGATCCACTCCAAATCACTTCATCAGAATACCTGGGTGTGGGAGCAGGCGTCCGTGTGCTTTACAAGTTCTTTTGTGCAGCAGGGGTTGAGAATCAATGGATTAGATAATCTTGAAGATCTTTCCTTAGGTCTAGAACCCAGACTTTTCATCTGGGATTCTTGCTTCTCTACCACAATACCTCCGTTTAGAAATATGGGGCATTCCGTCTATACAGATTTACCTTTAGGGGCTGATTCCTGTTCCCCCCAAATTCATATGTTGAAGTCCTAACCCCTAGTACCTCAGAATCTGACTGTATTTGGAGATGGGGACTTTAAAGGAGTAATTAAGGTAAGATAAGATCTTATGGGTGGACCATGATCCAATATAACTGGCGTCTTTACAAGAGGAGATTAGGACATAGACAACACAGGCAGACAAGGTGAGGATACAAGGAGTAGGCAGCCATCTGTGGTCCCAAAATGGAAGTCTCAAAAGAAACCAACCCTGTCAACATCCTATCTTGGACCTTTTTGCCTCTGAAATTGTGAGAAAATAAGTTTCTGTTGTCCCCAGTTTGTGGTATTTTCTTAATGACAGCCCTAGCAAACTAATACATTAGTCGAATAGTTTTCTGAAAACTGACTGACTTTAAAGAAAATGGCTTCTCTTATTATTGTTCAGAACCAACTTATCTCTTGTATGGATACAAATAAACTAAAAAGAAAATGATTTAATGAGTATTTTTTCAAAGTCTTGATTAAAGATAAGCTTTGGAAATAAGTAATGCAGTTTAAATACTATGAGCTAATTTTGAGGATGATGTTTTAAGTTGACAGGACTAAGAAAATTTCCAGGGCTTTTTGCTACCAATCGTAAATAACAAGCCTTATTTTAATTTAACAATAAATTACTACCAAATTTTTAATGTGGCCATGTAAATTTAATGTAAATTTTAATTACGAGTATACATGAAATAAAATTTATTATTTTAATTTTAATTCTAGGTTTTATAAGACAACCCTGTCACCTATCCAATACATCCCTAATTTCTCATGCCTCTTTCTTAAGATTTCTTTAATCTTAATTTTCATTTGGATCTACTCAAAGAGAAACTATTCAAGTATTTTCATCATACCCTGCAAAAACGCATTTAGTCTATAAAGAAAAAGATATATTGCCACCTAGTGGAAAATAGGCAGAATCCTTTGGTTGTCATTCAGTTTTTAAACCACAAAATGGTTAGTACAACAAATGCTTAAAAATGTTCTTCGATCATGAATAACTATGCTTTAATTAAATGATGCCTTCCACGTTTAGCTGCCATATCATTTTTGACTTTTAAGTTATGTATTCTTTATTTTTACTTAGCAGCTCCTCATATACATATGCTACTGCTATGTGCTGAGCGGTGAAGTTGAACATACTCTTTCTGAAGGACATCTAGCTAAAGTGACAAAAGTATTGACAGGCAAATATAAAGACTATTTACTATCCACAGAAGGCCAGTATCGTACACAACTAATGTCAATATAGCTGATTGAGTTTGGGCAAGTCACAGCTCTGGACCGGTTTCCTCATCTGAAAAAGTGGTGTTAAGCTACATAATTGATTGAATATTTTCAATTCTAATATAATCAGATTATATATCTATAATACACACTTATAGTTATCAAGCCCAGGGTCTTTGTAATAATTAGGTGAGTGCCCAACTTAGTTTAAAGAGTAGTGTGGGTGAGTTAATAGGTGTATGTCTTTGGAGTAACATTTCAGCATAGAACTAAAAGAAGCTTATTAATGGAAAGGAAGTTCCTATCTATTTACTTGGTTGCCAGGTTCCCAGGGGTTTTTTTCCCCTAAGAGGAAGGTGACCCGGCTAATTTTAACTTCAGCAATTGCATTCTCTCCAGCTAAGTTATCCTGGCGGCTTCCATGTGGTTGTAGCATCCTTTATTGTTTCCTGTCCTGAACTTTCAGAAGGTTGCTATTAACTGATGGACTGTTGTGACCTTTAATAAGCGTGAAGGATGATATTAACAACTTGGTAATTCCGTAAGTCTTTCTTACCCTAGGCCAGGGAAGGAGAGTTTAAGGACACTTCCCTTTTCTTAGCCCTTGGTATGTCCCAAGAATGTCACAAGCCTTAAGTAGTTAACCCCGCTGTGTGTATGCCCTCTGGAAAGGTTCTATTTCAAACGATGTAATTTGGGGAGCTTAAGTTATCACATTGCTTGATTTGAATTTTTGGATACAATTTCTTTCTCCATAGCATTAAGACAGAAGTCTTTCCCTCTCAGATAGGATGGGCTTCATGTGAAAACGTCAGTATGTCTATGGGCGTTAGGAAACAAGTATGCTAAATTAGTAGGTGTCATGAAATACTGGAGGTAGGCAGTCCACTCTACTCACTCAACTTTTAAATAATTAGTTGTGAGAAACTGCATTCATATAAACATTAATAAGATAGATGATATAAGAAAGATTTATATCCAACTTCTGTTTGAGACTCTGTTCAGAGATAAGGTACTCAGGAAGGCTAATTATATTATTTCTAGTAAATTTCTTTCCTTCTACTTTCTTCTATTCCCATCTCCACAGAAGAAGAGAAGGGGGAGAAGGAGGAGAAGAAGGAGGAGGAGGAGAAAAAGAAAGAAGGAAGAAAGGAAGGAAGGAAGGAAGGAGAAAAGGAAGGAAGGGTGGAAAGAAGGGAAGCAGGAAGAAAAGAAAAAGGAACAAAAGAGAGAAAAGTTGTTAGTTTTCCGGAGTACATTTATTGTGAATAAGGTCTGGGAAAGTTGCTTTTGACCACTGAGAGGAACAGAGGAGGTCTCATTTTTTTTCTTCCTAGAAACTCTTTGTATGTTCTGTTTAGTAATATTTATTCTCAGATGCATTTTGTGGTATTTGTCACCCATTTTACTTACTTACCTTCTTTTTAAATAAGCAAAACAGAAAAATAATGTTCTAAGTCTCAAATACAAAGCTGGAAACTACCTGCCTTATTAGAATGAACAGCTGTTTCTCCCCTATTGCTTTTTTCTTTAATATACAAATAGTGTAGTAACCAGATCTACCTAATTTCAGAAGTAAAAAATTCAATTAATAATGTGATACATTCTTTATTCTATCAGGTTATATGGCTGCTTCACATTACTTTCATTATCAACGTTGCCAGCGTATTATGCACCTTCTAATTCCTCAGTTAGCTAGTTTTCGCAATAAAATATGGAAGAGGCTACTACATGCCTGAAACAACAGTTGGATGTGACAAGACAAATTAAAGGTCATGACACACGTCATTAGGGAAGCAATTTCTGTAGGTTTGGAAAAAACCCTAAGATTGATCTACCACTTAAATTTCAGCATAATTTAATACATCTGTTTTTGGACCACATGCATCTGTCAACTGATTACTATTATTATTCTCTTTAAGATAGCATTTTCCCCGTATCGTAGTGGAACAGTACTAAATAGCACATGTAATGGTGAGATATGCTCTCTCTAGTAATCTAAAATTAAGATATGCCATTTCAGTGAAAGAAGGCATCCTAAGTGCAGCCCCATGAAAGGATACTTTAGAGGGTAACTTTGTTTGGACTGCATTGATTTTTTTCTTTTTATTATCCAAATGCACCTTCATCTGATACACATCCCAGGGAAGCTGAGTCAAGAAAGTGAAAGGTGTTTTTCAACAATAAATGAAGAGAGATTTCTGAAGTCGTTCAGGTTAAATTCCACACATTTTCCATGGTTCATAATAGAAAGAGGTTGCAGTATAATGAAATAATTTGGAAATACGGCTGGTACTTAAAATTCAGGGAGTGTTAAGAGGGAAAAATATCCCAGAAATTTAGGCAAAACTGACAACGATTCTTTCAGATAAAATATTGGTCTGTTTAGGTGTAGAATGTCTTATTAACCCTCAATTCTATTATACACATTTATACATATGTATGACAATAGCTTATTTATATTCAACCAAACATTCCTTTGGCAAGCAGCCTGGAATATTCTAGTGTTCTAAGAGTCAAACAAATGCCTCAGAGATTCAAAGTCTTCATTTCTTTTTCAATATCTCAAATCGTGACAATTTTTTCATCCTGTTACTGCTGCACTCTAAAAAGTATATTAATTGATAGGCTCTACCAGGTGCCTGAATGTTTTCCATATCTACTTTAGAGAGAGAGCCTTCCTTTGCGGTTTATATCTGGTATCTTTAATACCTCTGTGTACTCGAGTGGCTGTATTTGGTTTCGAGGTGGCCTGAGAAAAGTCACGAGTTTTGTTTTAGTTTGCTTTGTTATTGACTTTTTTCTTTTTTTTAGTTCAATGGTGAAACAAAACTTAAGTCAGGGTTCAGAATTATGGGCTAGACTTCTAATAAGAACGATCACTCAGATATTGAGATTATCGAGGACTTAAGGAATGACCGCTGCGCTTCCTTGCTTTTCTAGGCTGTATTGGGAGGTAGAGCAAAACCAAGGCATTGGGGTCAGAAAGGCCTTGGCATCACCACTCAGTGGCAGTAAGCTGTTGCAATGTGCACGGTTGGCAGGTCACCTTGCTCCTCTGAACCCGTTTTCTCCCCTGTAAGCTGGAAACCATACGGGGTTGTATCAAGACTGTGGATGAAAGTATGGAGCTACAAGGCACATAGTAGGCACTAGTTACCTAAAAATTATCATTTTCAGAATTCCCCTTTATAGGCCTTTCTGAATTTTCCATTATCTTGTGCTTTCTCAACTTTAGGGCTAGCCACTCTTTTCTCCCTTTTGCTAATAAAGGGAGGCATCACCTCCCCACTTTCTGTGAGGAGAGGATGTTGCTGGGAAACTAGGAAAGGAGATATCCTGGGATCCAGACTGTTTTCCTGAGAACTGCAGGTGAGAAACTAAGGCAGAGGAAGTTGGAGTCTGAAGCATGGACTCCTCCCTCATCAGCAGAGATTGCCTATCTCCCCTAAACATCTCGGGGGGAAAAATCCACTCCCCCAGACTCCTTTGGAAGCTCACCACTTGAGAGAGCTCCCTTCCCTGGTGGTCTGGTGGAGCCCAGGAATGCTGGCCTGTAGGGCACAGCACCAGACCTGTTCGCTCACTCATGCTCGGAGTGCGCAGCGTGGGAGGTCCTGATAAGCTGGCTACTTGAGGACGGAAGATGCGTTGAGCACTTGTACACACCGGAGAGACAAACTGCCGAGTGGTCACTACAAAGTCTGTATTCAGAAAAAGAACAAAAGCACGAATTTTATTAACATATTATCCTATCAGAGCCCTAAAAAATGATTCTATGTAGGACATTTTCAGATATCTATGCTTGACTTTGGAAAAGAATTATCCTATCTCTTTAAATAGCCTTTCAGATCTCCTCATTTCTAAATTACCCAGGTGCTCGAAGAGTTTGAGCCGGTGTGGATGGAAAAGTCAAGGTGCTGTTGTTTCTGTTCGAAGAGAGTTGAGTAAAGAGAAAAAACAAAACATGGGTCAGAGGGTAAAATTCAATCCTTGTTTAATCCAGTTTCAACCCAAATTAAGTCTGAAGTTTATATGAAAAGTAGGTGAAAGTAATACTAAGGTTAGACACCTCGTTTCATTTACTGTTTCTCTGAATGGGTGTGGGGTTAACTAGCAGAGATTTTCAACGGTTACTGAAATCTCATTAGTCCTATAAAATTATATTACATTGCTGAGGAAGAACTATAAAGTTCTGCTTCTAAAAATCTCCTAACCTCAGGATGATTACCGATTTGGCAATTTTCTTGGGTTAGAAAGAGTAAAAGAAATATTCAGGGAATTTTCTATGCCCCTTGGAACTTGCACAGAATTTCTATGTTTACTTGGAAATATGGTTTCTGAATACATTTTCTTTTTTTGAATCCTTTGAGACTTTATTGAACTGCTACATTACGTCATTAGTTTTTGACGTAGTGCTCCATGATTCATTCTTTGCATACATTTTCTTTTTATTCAATGAATTTCATCTTAATTTTTTTCACTCTCCAAAAAATGGTTCTCTCTCCTTTTTAAAAAATAAAACCATAGTTTATGTTGCTTTTCTTTTTCTTTTATTTCTTTACTTGACAGAGAGAGAGGGAGAGAGCACAAGCAGGGGGAGCAGCAAGCAGAGGGAGAGGGAGAGGAGGGAGGGAGAGGGACTGAAGGCAGATGTTAACCAACTGAGCCACCCAGGTGCCCCCATGTTGCTTTTCAAAGAGACATCTCATCTTTACCTTGGTAAGGACCTCTTCTACTTTTAATGTTTCGTTACACTACTATACTATATCAATGTTTTGTTTCCGTTTAACAAATTTCCTTCAAGATCTCGAATTCGGAAAACAGCTGGTGCTGGCTGATGGCACTTCTTCAGCAGAGGATCTCGGCTCCTGCCGAGGAGTAGTCTTATTTTAGAGTATTAGGAACGAGCAACGTGCCGCGCCCAGTCTGGCGGAGGGGTGCCGTGGACCAGCAAGGTGGGAGGTCGAAGAAACGAGCCATCAGCGCACGGATGCCTGTGCTGATGAGGTCTCAACGCTCACTGTCCGTCCTGGCCCGACTGGAAATGCTTTTTTGGCCTGTAAATGCTATTCCATATGTGAAAAGTACTTTCTAAAGTTTATATTGTTAGATATATGATATCATATCAGGGGAATTTGTGAACTTCTTCTGAAATACTACTTTTACACTTTTGAAAGCATTCAGAATAAGAACATAATGTAGCCGTGGTGTTAAATACACTGCCCGCGTTCCATGTCCTCAGCAACTTATATTCATAACAGAAACTTGTGTTTTTTCCAAAATGAAAAAAGCCAGCTTTATACATGAAGCTAAGAGTCCACTAGAGGTCACTTTTCAACTTATTTCCCTTAAAAATGGACAAATTCAGCCTTGATTCCTGTCTTTGAATCTTTTGTCACATCTTCGTTTCCACTGTCAGATATTTTGCTTCCTCCCAGAAAAATTTCTGCTAATCCTCAAATTTTTTTTGCTGAAATCTGGTACTAGGCTCATATATTCTTATATATTAAATATATTTTCTATTGAGACTTTTTAATGACTTTCTTGGATACCTAATTAAGTCTATATTATTTTTTATTTTTAAATGTCACTCTTTGAACACTAGCAACATGTGTCTCTTTCCTAAAGTTCCCATGGACTTTATAAAGCTGTATTAGTGTGAAGGAACCAGAGACGGACCCCTTCTCCGGACTTTAAGCAGCCAATTTCTGCTCCTTGCCACAGACACTAGTCCTGATGAAAAATATCCAGCGTCAATCCTTGTTGATGAATCTCTGAATTTCATTTTTCTTGATCTAACTTCTCTTGTAATCCATTAGAGCTATGTTTTGAATTACTTTTTGAAAAGCAACGACTCTAAAGTATGATGCCTAATGTACTTTAGTTTATCTAACCAAATGCCTAATATACTTTGGTTCATCTTTTACTCCTTATGCTTGATGGTTTGAGTAGCATAAAAATGTTCACGAGCTGCCGTTATGTTCTTAGTCTCACTACTCGTGGACAAGAAGTAACATTACAGATGCATACATACTATCTATCTCTAGCTCTATCTATCATCTGTCTATCTATCTGTATCTGTCTGTCTATCTATCTATCATCTATCTTTGTGTATTTATAGTCTTGTGTTTTTCCTATTAAACCGCCTGGCATAAAGTTACAATTTTCTGGCTTCCCATTGAAAAAATGCCCACTACCTCTCTCCTGTATCTGTAACTGTACTGTTTTTAAAACATCTTTTAGCTATTCTTCAAATTTACTCCAAATAAGCAGTTTTAAAACTCAGATATAGTGCAACATCTCATTTCTCTGTGAAATGGAGACCTTTATAAAGAAATCGCATAGGATTTATTCTTGCCTTCCAAAAGAATGTCTATCTCTTTATACCATTCCCATACCACTAGCTTGTCTAAATAGACTATAACAGAGGTCACTTTAACATAATTTCTAGCACTTATGAAAAGATCTTATTGAAGGTAATATTTACTATAGGAAAACAAAAGAGTTAAAACACCAGGTGTGCCTTAAATCATCCATAAAATACCTAATTTTAATAGTATTATTTGTTGAAGTTATTTTCATGCACAAATATGTGAATAATTTCCCCGTGGAAAATAATGAAATATTGCAGATAAACTGCAGGCTTCCGCTTACTGGCCCTAATCTCCAAATCTTCCCAAAGGTAACTCCTTTTGTGTATTTTCCCAGATCTTGTGATCAATATTTACATTCAAATGTGTGCCCTTAGAATATATACGATACTATTTAGTTTTATGTACACATGTGTTTTTAAAATAAATGTTATTTAACTGAATATATTTAACTCAATATATTTAATTGAACAATTTGTTCTGTCACTTACGTCTGATAGCTATTCAATAATAGATGTTGAAGTTATGTATACGCCAGTTTCTAGAAACCTGTCTCATTGTTTCGAACTAGGACACAGTGTCTTTGAGAATGGACATACCCATAACTTAACTACCCATTTTCCTAGGGAAGTACTGTTGTTTGTTTCTGTCTTTTCCCTCTCAGAAGCGATCTGTGTTTATCCTCCTGCACATGACCGAACGTCCCACTGGAGTGGGTATTGTGAAGAGCACTGCTATATCATAAAAAGGAGCCATTGACCATTTTAATAGCCACGGCCAACTAGTTCTCCCAGTGTCTTCAAAAACGTCCTCTCATCCAGCAACAGTTGGAGAATAGCAGGCTCCCTGCACCCTGGTCAGCATTCTGGATCAAACTTTACATTTTTTGTCATTTCTGTGGCATCTCACATTTGAAGTTGTATTTGCCTAGTTATTAGCACTATTTAGGTGTATCATCTTTCCGTACGTTTATTGGGTATTTGTGTTTCTTCTTCTGCAAATTTCTTATTTATAATTTTTGCCCATTTTTCAATTGCATCATTTGCTTTTTCTTACCAATCTCTAGGAGATCTTCTATATTTTGAATATCAAGTGCTTGTTGGTTATATTCATGCAAATATTTTTCCAGCCCATCTCTCAGTTTTTAACCTTATGATTTCTCTGTCATGAAAGATTTTTTTATTTTTATGCTGTCAATTTATCAATTCTTTCTTGTATGACTTAAATTTGGTATTTGGCTTAAGAAGACTGTTCTGACCCTTAAAACAAATGTATACTTTATCCATTTATCTAATATCTTGTATTTTCTTTTCATTCTTTTATGGTTTTATTGTTATAATTATTGTTTAAGTATTCAGATTTTCTAAGGATTATTTTCATGTGTGAGGTACACATCTCATTTCCTTCCCCCCCCAAATGAACAAACAGTCCTGACATCATTTGATGAATAGTTCATATTTTCTTACTGACTTAAAATACTACTTTTATATTAATGTAAATTTCCTTATGTTCACAGAGTTATTTCTGAACACCTTAAATTAATTTATTAGTAGTAGTGGTGGTAGTGGTGGTAGTAGAAGAAGAATATTCCCATGTAACACCACATTTTAAAAAATTAACACATATTTTGCTGCCATATCAAAATTTTTCTTTCTTGGTTTTTGTCAAAATTATCTTTGTTATTCTTGCTTATTTACTCTCTCATGTTAATTTTAAAATTGGCTTGTTCAAGTTAATGAAAAATTCTATTGAAAACAAGAATTGCACCGAATTTGCATATTAATCTGAGGAGGAACGATATATTGAGTCTTCTCATCACTGAATATATGTATCACTGAAATTTCATATCACATATGTCCTTCAGGTAACTTACATTTTTCTAAGAAACTTGTCTTTCCAGGCTTAATCCTGGTCATGGTATAATTATTGATATTATAAGTGGAGCCTTTAATTCTTTTGACATTTCTGATTATTGCTTGTGTAAAAAGAAAGCTACAGATTTTTACTTTTTTTCTTTTTTCAAGTTTTTATTTAAATTCCAGTTACTTAACATACAATGTAGTATTAGTTTCAGATGTAGAATTTGGTGATTCATCACTTACATACAATACCCAGTGCTTAAAGCTACAGATTTTTTTAAAGATTTTATTCATTTATTTGAGAGCGAGCAAGAGAGAGCACAGAAGGAGAGGCAGAGGGAGAAGCAGGCTCCCCGCTGAGCAGGGAGCCCAACACAGGGCTCAATCCCAGGACCCTGGGATCATGACCTGAGCCAAAGGCAGCCACTTAACCGACTGAGCCACCGAGGAGCCCGAAAGCTACAAATTTTTAAAGGTTGATTTTGTGTCTTTCTATCTCAGTGGGTTAATTCTTAGTTCTAAGAGTTTGTCAGGTGGTCCTTTTGGGTGGTTTTTACTTTGGTGATCATATCATCATCAAGCAATGATATTTTGTTTTTTCCTTCCTGAGATATATACCTCTTATTTATTTTTCTGGTTTATTGCATTAACTAGGATCTTGAAAATGTTGAATAGAAGGAATATTGGACATCTATGTCTTTTATTGGCTTAAATGGGGAAAATTTTAATATGTCATTATGATTTTGCTAAAGCTTTCAACAGTCACCCTTTATTAAGTTAGGGAACACAGTATTAATTTTAAATTTGAATATAACATAGTAAAATGTTATTCTTATTATATAGAATAATTACTACTTTCAAAGTGTTGAGCTATAATGGGTTATTTCGTTGCAGTACTCCAAATAAATTACATGCAATGTGAATTAGTCTATTAGATACTTAATGTGAGTGAAGCTGGGGCTAATCCCAGAAAAAAATTCAGAGGCAGCCAAAACAGCTAAACTTTAGACTTTCTCTTAATTGAAACGCCTTTTTTCTAAGGCTGCTTGTGGGTGAAATCTGTTGCAAGGATATAAAGAATATATCACTGGTGTTGATTAAAACACCAGATACAAAACAATTTTAAACTACATAATAAATACTTTGTTCAGTTCTTTCCTAAGAACACTGGTGCTTAAGATTTACCCATTAATAGGCAGTCCAATATTGGTCTTGACGTTGTTCTAATGAATACTTAAAACCAACGAGAGTACAGGGAGTCTGAAATGTAATCCACAAACATTTAAAGGATGCTTATTTTGTATCAGGCATAGAAAATGAATATTGAAATTCGGAGGAAAATCATGCCTCTGAAAATCTGAGGAATTGATTCAATTGGCATTTCCATCTTCTAGAAAGAGAAACAGACATTTGAACTTAACTATTTACCAACGGTGTACAATGGCATTCTATATGTTCAGAGATCCCGAGACACTTTTCGGGAGTCAGCAATGTCAACACTAGCCCAGATAATGTCAGTCTCTCACACTGGACTGGAGTGTTTCAGAGGCTACAGGACGGGCACTATCTCAACAGACTGAATGCGGGTATGAATATCCAGCTGTCTTTTAACCCAGAGAGTAAAGAGATCTTTAAAAATGTAAAACAATGCTTTTCTTCCTACTAAATTATTTTTGGTTGTGGAAAATGTAATTATTCTTCATAAAGTATTTGCAATTCCATTATAACAATTTATCATGCAAAAACCTTGGCGTTATCCTCGATTCCTCTCTTTTTCTCCTATTCCACATGCAATCTATCAACAAGTCCTGTTGGCTCTACCTCAACGTGTATCAGAATACAATGCACGCCTCATCGTCTTTGCTACTCCTAACTTGCCTGGTCCAAGCCACGATGATTTTAAACCTGGATTACTATAATAACCTTCCAAAGCTTCTCCTTGCTGAAACCCTTTTCCATCTTCAGTGACTTGATCTGACTTAAATTTCAAAATAATTCCTCCAGCAGCTGAGCTGAGTAGAGACTGTAAAGGGGGGCAAAAGTGGGATCAGTGGGATCAGTTAGGATACACTGCAATCATTCAGGTGAGGGGTCATTGCAGCTCTACCTGGGACAGTGGTGGTAGAAGTAGTGGCAGTAAATGATTAAATTCTGGGCGCTTTTCATTATGGGACATTTCAAACATATACATTTGTAGGAAGAAGAGAATAATGGACCCATATGTAACTCTCTCCCACCTTCAACAATGATTACCTCATGGCCAATTCTTTTTCATCTACAACTGTTCACTCTCTCCTTTAATAGATTATTTTGAAGCAAGTTCCAGAAGGAAAATCATTTCATCCATAAATATTTCAGTATGTAATCCTAAAAGATATGGGATATGTTTAAAACAAACAAACAAAAACATTATTACATTTTTAAAAATCAAGGATAACTTCTTGACATCGTCACGTGCCAAAATCGGTGTTCAAGTCTCCTCGATTGTCTCATACTAATTTTTACAATCTGTTTGAATGAAGATCTAAACTGTACCTGATTTATACCTCTCTTAAACCTTTTAAAATATACAAGTCCTTTATTTTTTCTTGCAATTTTTTCTCGTGAAAAAATTGGGCCATTTGTCATACAAAATTTCATGCCCTCTAGGTTTTTCTGATTGCATTCTTGTGGTGTCATTCAATTATGTTTCTCTGTCATCTTTACTTCCTGTAAGCCAGCAGTTAGCTCTGGAGACTTGACCGGAATTCTTCATAGGTGGCAGTGTGGACTTGCTCCAGGAGTCACTCGTTGGGTTGTTTTATTTAGGAATGATAATGACTACTGATGGTAATAGCCTTTTCCATTTTTTCATTAAATGTTGAAAAATGGTACCATTCTAATTCTAATGCCTCTTCCTCAATTATTAGCTAGAATTATTCTGTCTTATCCTGGAGATGGTGGATTCCAAAAATGAAAGAAAGACTACAGAGATGCTAGCTTGAAGAGATAAAATAGCCAATTGAAGATTTAAAAATAAAACGATGTACTTCTTGATTGGGAACTTCTTAGCTGTAAGACAGAGAAAAGAACATTGAAGAGTAATAGCGACCATTCAGTGACCACTGGAAATAATACAGTGAGATGTTTATCCAAGCTTATTTTTCTGAAAATATCTGACAGTACCACATTTTATTTTATTCCTATAAACCAATGAAATACAGAAACTGTATCTTTCCAGCAGTCTCATATGTTACTATAAACTTTGTGGGGCACCTGGGTGGCTTAGATGGTTAGGCGTCTGCCTTCGGCTCAGGTCATGATCTCCAGGTCCTGGGATGGAGCCCCGCGTCAGACTCCCAGCTCAGTGGCAAGTCTGTTTCTCCCTCTGCCTCTCCCCCTGCTTTTGCTCTCTCTGTCTCTCTCTCTCTCTCAAATAAATAAATAAAATCTTTTTTAAAAATTAAAAAAAATAAACAAACTAAGTGATTTTGTGTTTCACAAGGTTATTTTGCATGTAAATGCTCCCTTTGGAGTGTTTGCAAAGCCCTTTCTCACATACTATATCATTCGAACTTCAAAACAACACAGTGAGTTAGTCCAGTTAAGTAGTGTCACTCTATATTACAAATGAGGGAACCAAAAATATTTTTCTTTCGCAGTCTTAAAAAGTTATTGCTCCTAAGTAGAGCTGTTTGACTTAGACATAAATAACCATTGCACTGCCGGTGCTCACGGCTGTGTTGCTGCGGACGACGAGGAATGAGTGAGTCCGAGCAGATGTGTGTGCAACAGCACATCATCCTTGCTAATTTGGCTCACCTGGATATTCTGAGTATCAGCTTGCCAGGATTGGGTCACAAGTTACAGAGCGAGGTGGGGTGGGAATGAGCAAGCAGAAATAATTATTAGAGTGTAATACAAGAAGTATAAAACTTGGAAGTGTGTTCCTGACTTGCTTTGAGAATTTAGGCAGCCCGTGCCCTCTGTCTCCAGTTCCCCACTAGAGCAAATGAAGAAATTATGTGTTTTTAAAATGAAAGTTTAACTTTTTCAGTTATATTTTGCATTGATCATAGGACTGACAGGCTAGGGGAAAAAAAAAAATTAACCAATGTTCTAAAGAAATGAGCTTAGGAAACAAGCAGAATTAATTCAGGCTGGTTTACAAAGAACCCATTTTAGAAATATTAATGAAAGAACTGTAGGATTACAGAATTTCTTTTTTATTAGAAAAGAGTATTGGGGCTCCTGGGTGCCTCAGATGGTTAAGTGTCTGCCTTTGGTTCAGGTCTTGATCTCCAGGTCCTGGGATCAAGCCCCGCATTGGGCTCCCTGCTCAGCGGGGAAGTCTGCTTCTCCCTCTGCCCCTCCCCCTGCTTGTGCTCTCTCCGTCTCTCTCTCAAATGAATAAATAAAATTTTAAAAAAAAGAGTATCAACACAATCATGGTGTTTTAACAGCGTCTATTTTTTTTAAAGATTTTATTTATTTGAGAAAGAGTGAGTGAAAGAGAGAGAACAGAAGCAGGGAAGAGTCAGATGGAGAGGGAAAAGCAGACTACTTGCCAAGCGGGGAGCCTGACATGGGGCTCAATCCTGGGACTCCAGGAACATGACCTGAGCCGAAGGAGACACTTAACCGACTGAGCCACCAGGCGCTCCTTAACACTGTTCAATGAGTTCAAAATGACCAAAACCCATAATCGAATTAACTCTATATTTTAAGACAGCTTCTAAGGTAATATGAATATATATACATAAAATGAGTACTATAAAATATCAAAAAATATATACAGATTTTACATTTTTTACATATTTCCATTTCAATTTTTATTCAAAACATTAAAATTACATTAATTCTATCATCACAAATGTGCTTTGACTCATGATTGATCACCTAGGAAGGCTAAAATGAAATGAGCATATAAGTTTCCTTCCCCATGTTACTTTCACACTTAATTCTGAGTATTTTATTTCTTATAATTTCATTGTCTCACCAAAAATCTTTTTTTTTTTTCTGTGACAATGGAAAGAGTATGGTCTTCGTTGGCACCCAAGGTTTAAAACCTTATCCCTTTACTAACAAGGTGGGCTTGAGATATTCGTGGAACAACATGAGAAGTACCTAGCAAGCAGGAGTTTTCTACAAAGCAGTGTTGCCCATCCTTCATTTACTTCATCATAAAACCTTTACTTTGTTTCATTCCCAGAGCTGGTCCCACAGAGAGGGCAGCAGTCTGGTCTGTCCCTTTCCACCATGCTTCCCCTTTCAGCTGTCAGGCTGTCTTTCTCCAGCGATCTCAAGATCTGCAGAGTTCCATAATTTAGCCATTTATACATGCTTCTGATGAATTTAATTACAGATGCCTGTGAGCTTGAAGTGGCATTTTAGATAGATAATTTAGCCCGTGCTACAGTTGAGGAAATTGAGGGCCAAACATGTCACTTCCCCCAATACAGGTGGTGACAGTGCTGAGATGGGATTTCCTCTTTTCCAGTAAGTCCTGCTTTCCCTGTGACACTTCTTTGCATATTATAAGCTTCTTTGTTGTTGTTGAATGACATGTTTTGTGTTATTTTAGCAGAACTGAGGTCCCAGTGAGTATGAGGAGGGGGATTTCGGGTGATGGGTGGGAGGTAGTGCGGAGTCCCGGATAGGACTGGCTATAACGTGAGGGTCCAGTGCAAAGGGAAAGTGGGGGGCCTCCTGTTCAAAAAGCAGGGAACGAATGCCACTAAAGTTACCAAAATATAAATGTTTTCCCTTTCCTTCTGCTTCTCCCAACTCTGCCATGGTGTTTTGTGTGTGTTTTTATTAGCTAATGTTCTAAGTAAAGAAAAATTAAAATGTTCAATCATTGCAGAAATATTATTTATCTTTGTATTGTGCAATGTCAGTTTTAAATGTAAACATAAGAACGTTTAATTTGTACGCAGAAGCATCCACATTATACAAGTCTATTTTGTACCTCGCACACATGCATGTATTTTGTCCTTACCAAAAGAGTGGAAATCTGCACGAAATTAACTGTTTTTATTTCTTTTCTTGATAGGCGCACATTCTACCAGTACTCACCACATTTGGCTTACTGAGAGGTAAGGAAGACTGAAAGCCAAAGGAATTGCTAACGGCCCTATCTTTCCTTTTTCTTCTATTTCATTATCTTCACCATAAATGGTTGGCTAATTCAGGAAGGTAACGCACTAACATGGGCTTCTTTCTGCGTTGAAAGCAAGTTCTGGTTCAAACAGAAAGCGCGGCCTCCCGGGACGGTCAGCTTTACTTAGTCTTAGATGTGACAGACTCACCACTACTGGTTTTGAGTGTCCCAGAACTCCCATGTATCACGCGGCCACTGGAATTCTATGCTCATGGGCATCACAAACACCAGATGGGAATGGTACAGCAAGAGACAGAGGTGGACACTCGTGTTAGGGACGTCTCCTCTGCTCCCTCACATGCTCCATTGTCACGTCAGACTTCGTTTCCAAAACATAGTTTCAAAGATAAAATTAAGAATTTCACGATGGCAGCGTGGTTAGTGGTTAGTGGTTCAGTGGCTTAGTTGGTTAAACGTCTGCCTTCAGCTCAGGTCATGATCCCAGCGTCCTGAGATCGAGCCCCACATTGGGCTCCTTGCTCGTCGGAGAGCCTGTTCTCCCTCTCCCTCTGCCTCTCCCCCTGCTTGTGCTTACTCACTCTCTCTCTGTCAAGTAAATAAATTAAATCTTAAAGAAAAAAATAATAATTTCCCAAAGGCAAGACAGAGCTTTAAACCAAGTGGGCTGTTTCTGAATCTTGAGCCCTGTGCAACTGTACAGGTCATGCCCATGAAATGGATCCTATTTCAAATCTTCCTGAAATCAATTAGGCAGACACCTGCCTTGCATATGCAGTGGGACCGACCTGTTCTTGTGTCCCCTCTTCCCCTTTTCCCTCATTCCTTCAAGAAGCTCTTTTTCCAGAAACTCCTCCTTCACCGCTTACACTCATCTCCTACAGAGTTTCCATTGCCAATTGACCTTTTATTTTCTTTTATATTGTTTTGTTTTAATTTAGTTTCTCTTTAGCATCATTATATGCCAGTCATCTAAGTTATCTGAGGCACTATGTCTGCTTACCACCCTACCCCATCCTTACAAAAGCATTTATTATTAACATTGCACATTATAACAAAACTATTGTGTGTCTATTTTTCTTATTCTTTCTGAAATATGTCCTACAAATACAAGGCATTTCTACACAAATTTTTCCCCATGAGTAAATATAATAAGTTTTCATGTTGGGATGGTCATTATCTCCTTAGAAGAATATTAGTAGTAAGTATTTTGCCTGGTTAAACATTGGCCAACATTCCTTGTTTTGTTTCTTTTAAATATTTGTAGTGTCTTCCAAACTTCATTTCTCTCTACATGGGCAGGAACTGAATTATCTTTCTACAGATGTATTTCATTGTTTAATGTTTTCATTTAGTTGAACTATCAGTAATGCACATTTACAATGACTTATTTCAGGAGCACTGTGAGTAATAACAGTGTTAATACTTCTGCAGTATTTATATTTACCAAAGCATTTCACATACTTTTCAAACAAGCATCTTTTCATTTGATCTTCATGGCAACTCTGGGAATGATCCAGAAATGTATTTTTTGTCTTAAAATTAACAAAGAATACGTTAGGGGCGCCTGGGTGGCTCAGTTGTTAAGCGTCTGCCTTCGGCGCAGGGCGTGATCCCAGGGTCCTGGGATCAAGCCCCGCATTGGGCTCCTCTGCTGGGAGCCTGCTTCTTCCTCTCCCACTGCCCCTGCTTGTGTTCCCTCTCTTGCTGGCTGTCTCTCTCTGTCTGTTGAATAAATAAATAAAAATCTTAAAAAACAAAACAAAACAAAGAATACATTAAATAGCATATTAACATACTATTCCCCTATTCTTAGGTTTAAACTTTTATAAGAATTTCTTTGGAAATTATACATTGGCCTGTCCCCTCCCTGCTGCCACCAAGTCTCTAATGGAGGGAATATCAGGCCTTCATCGCAAACAAAGAGAATAGCTATTTGGGGGTCATTCTAGTCAGCGGGCTGTGTAACCTGGTACAGTTAGTCAGTCTACAATCACAGAATAACTTTAAAATACATGATTCTTTATTCCTGTTCATCTTGAATTTGTCACGTGCTTCTTTTCTAGGTCAAATGTAGAGTGTAGTAAAAGAGGGGGCTTAGCAGTCAGGCCTGGCCCTTCTCTCATGGCCTCCGTCGTGAAGCGAACTCAGCATTTTGTTGTTACAAAACATGGGTACAAACATATCATAGAACCAAACCCAAGCCCCCAGTTACCTTGAAAATACTGAATCAGTTTTCTTCCTCAAAATTTAAATGACACCTATTCATTCTTGAAACCCTAATTGCTGCCAAATATTCTTTCTTGCCATGGCAACATTTAAGAATTTGGAAAACCGTTCTAGTTTAACCGCCGGCCAAACGCATCAACATTCCCTGTACACATAGCAGCACAGTTAGTCGGATCCTAAACGTGTTCCAGTTTTGACTCTATCACCTGTTTGGAAATTATTTATACGTATACTATATGATATTTATGGTTATATGATATCTAATATCTAATAGATAAATCTCTCTCTCTCTAATTTGTAAGATTTTGATAGAACCTCTAAGCTATCTATTCTTAGGTGAGTTTTAACAAAGGTCTCACTGCTTGCTGCCTTCTTTAAATTTCATTCTGATGACCAATTTCTATTTTAAATCCATTTTCTTTTCCTTCTGCTCACTTTCCATTCCTTCAGCGGAGACACACCAATGCTTGGAATACCTTTACACGTTCACACTTCCTCTCTCAGTGGTTTCACTTTTCTTCCTTTTCCTTTTGCAGGTGTTCAGTTTCTCTACTCGCAGGTCCTTCCCTCCCCTCCCCTCTCCACTCCCTCTGGCAGGGGTGTAGCTTGACCGGGAGTTGTCAGTTCCCGAGAAGGAGAAAGAGGAAGCATATTCATATCCTATATCTTTGGGCTACTTACCTGCTCCTCCGCTACCTCTCCTGCACCCCCCAACACACACCGATAAGGTGAATATTAACCTCTCCCCTCCCTCTTTCATATCACCAAGTTATTCCTCTTACCTGATCGTTACCATCTTCATACACATACCATTAGTATCTCCCATCTTAAAAAACTTTTTTCTCATTCTTGCATATCCCTCCAGCCACCTCCCCATCTCTCTGGTCCCCTGAAAAACCAAATTCATGAACGAGTGCTTGTTTCTGGAATTCTCCTTTCTCATTCTTTCTTCACCCCATTAGGATCAAGCTTGCTTTCTGTCCACTCACTGATGAGTGTCATGTTACCAAATTTAACGGTCAATTCTCACTTCTCATCTGACTGAACTATTAACATTTCACATGACTGATCGCTTCCTCCTTCTTGGAATAATTTCTTCCCTGGGTTTCTTGCCCTTATTTCAATGTTTCTTTGACCTCACTGGCCAGAGGTTGGCTGTCTCTTTTGCTCTCTTTTTATTCATATTCACTTTGAAGTTTTTATACCTCTTTTCTCTCCACAGTAGTTTCCTGGGTGATCTCATCTGGTTCCAGGGCTTTAAATGTCATCTATATGCACATAGTTTTTGAATTTATATCTCTAGAGCTGGCTTCTCTGTATTTTCACACTTTTATAATCAACACCTATTTAATATCTTCACATGGTTACTCCAAAATAACCAGAATGGAACTCCTGATTTTCTCCTCCAAATCTACTCTCGCAGCAGTCTTCCCTATCTCTGTTAATGGCAAATTCATTCTGTTAAGTTGCTGAGTTAAAAAATCCTAGCATGCTTTCTGGCTTCTTCTGTTTCCCACAGAATCCAGACATTCTATCCATCAGTTGCTTCTCTTCCTTTATCTTCAAAATGTACCCAGAATCCGACCGCTTCAATTCCCTCCACGGAAAATATATATTAGTCCAAGACACATCATCAGACACATCATCCCGCACTGGATTATTTCAATAGCCTCCTATTAGAACTTCTGGTTTCAACCTTTGTGTCCCTTACAACCTATCCTCTATTCAACAACCGGAGTGATTCTTTGGAAAATTAATTCAGACTATATGATTTTGCTCAGAATACTTCAACAGTTTCCCTTATCCCTCGGAATAAAATTCACAATCCTTACCATCAGCTTCAAGGTCAAACAGGGTAAGCATCCTGCTCCCCTTGGACCTTTTCTCCTACCGCTCTCATTCTCTCTCACTGTTTCCATCACATTGACCTCTTTGTTCTTCCTGAATTGCACCAAGCCTGTTGGTTCCAGAATATTCTTCCACTCTGTATCTGTCCAGCTTGCTTCCTCACTTTTTATGCCTCCGTCCAATGGCTATTTGTTGAAAACTGCTGCTCTTGAACACTCTACAAAATAGCAGCTTTCTATCCTCCAGCCTAATATCTCCACCCTGCTTACTATGTTTAATATTTTTTAGTAGTTTACTTATTTATCATTTGCCTCCTTTCACTGCAATGAAAGCTCAATCAAGGTCACGGCTGTTTTGTTTATTATGACATCTCCAGCAATCAGAATAACACCTGGCAGAAAATAAACACTAAGGACGTTTTTCTGAATGAATAAACCAATTTTGTCATTGCGACAACTTGGCCATTTTAAAACCATTACCTTTTAAAATTATTAAGTGTATCAGAAAACATAATATATGGAAAGCTACTGAAACTAAACTTCCTTTTGCAACTCAACTCTTCCCTGAGCAGGACTGGCACTTTGGAATACTACCCTCCTCCAGGAATATCTTCTTTTTGTGAGACAATTTGTCAAAGGAAACATAGTAAAATATTGATGGAGTTCTATCACTTTGAATTAAATGTCTTCACCCCATATAGATACACAGTGTCAAGGCAGTATCCAAATCCGGCACAGCAGCAGTCCTCAGGGGCCCCCTATTGTACAGAATTTTTATGCAGTAATCTGGCATCGGTAATATTTATTCAATTGAATCATATGAGAGATGCATTTTACCATCATGTATAATTAGCCATCATGATACATGGTCTCAAAGGGCTATAGAGCAAATAGAATTGGGGCCATCACAAGATGTTTAATCTCTGGTTCTGAAGCTAAGAACTCCGGGTTCTTAGAGTATTTGGGGGACACTCAGATGCTCCTTTCACATCATTGTTCCTCGAGTGGAAAAAAAAATAACAGCATCAACAATAAATGAAGAATAAAATATCACTAAGGTCCTTTCTCTTTGTTTCCTTCTCTCCGCAGTGGCTGCCGTGTGTGGGCTGCCTGCTGGCACGCGAGCTCTGGGTGCCTCGCCTGTCTGCAGGAGTACTGCGGGCTTCCCGGCCATCATGGTGTGATCCCCCCAAGCAATGTGGGGCTGCCGGCCACCACTTCCACTCTCATCACGCTCCCTGTTTGTGCTTGTTCAGGGGGTACCTGTCATCCCGCTATGACAGTCTGTTCTGCCCTGCTTCTATCCCCATGCCACCATCTCTGCTCTTTCTCTGCTATCAGTAGTTCCTGAACTCTGGTTACCGACAGCTTGCCAACAGCACACTCTGTGCCCTTGTCAGCTCTCGCCTATCACACCTGCTGCTGCCACCTGTTCCGGTACTTTGCCAACATCTCCCCTACTGCCTTCAGTGCTGGCCACGTTCCTTCAGGGCGAGGAAGGATTTTTTTTTTTTTTTCTAATCAGTGGCTGCTGCTGGACAGTGACAACGAAACAGTGACATCTGGGAAATATCATGTCACCTGTCCTTGAGATGGTGTACTAGTCTCATTGCTGCCAAGATATTTAACCACCAAATTCTGAACTCTGTGGTGTTTAATGTTCTAAGAGCGTTTTCTTTCCCTGGCTTTCTAAGAACTGCAGCCTTTACCAAAAAAAAAAAAAAAAAAAAAAATCTGTTAATTGAAACTACTCTAGTAAGCTGGTTTTTAAAGACTTCTTGACTTTCATAACAAAATTTAGTTAGGGGGAAAGGAAGGGAGAGATATATTATAAAAGTTTGTTTCCAGTATCACTGACATTAGCTTGGGCATAGAAATAAGTCTGAATCAAAGGGCTTTATTATGTTCTTGGGTAAGTCTGAATTAAACTTTTTGATTTTAAAGGAATTATTAATTTGGTATATAACTTGTAAGAGATACATAGTTAAGGTATTGATAAATATCCACATGCTTCTGGATGAATAATGTGCCCCATAATAATCCGTTTTTCCAAAATGTCGAAGAAAAAATTGGGGATAAGAGAGAGAGAAGAGGTAAATGAATCAATATATTTGGCAATAATAAAAATTTTCAGAAAACAGGATTTTTAAAAACCTTGTGTATGCACAGAATGGATTCATGGAGATCCAAAGATTAATGGAAATCAAAAGATAGGAATATGCTATGCAAACTATAAACTATTATGCAAATATAAGGATTATTTTTAACCAGGTTATTTCTAAAGCACAGTTTCCAGAAATAGTAAACTGATTTCTTAATAAGGCAATCTATTTCATTTATGAACAGCTCTAATTGCTAGAAAAATTATACCAAACTAAAAGCTAATTTCACTTATACTAGTTCTATGCTCTAGAATTATACAAAATAGTTCTATCTCATTAGCAAATCCCTTGAAATAACTGAAGACAAATTTATAAAAATGTAAAATCCAGAATATCCATGTTCTTGTAAAATTGGAGGGTTGAGAGTTTCATGCATTGTTAGAGGGGTTTATGGGGATAGTTTGAAAAGTAATATTTATTCAAATAAAAATTGGACATAACATATGATCTAAAGCTATTCCAGTTTTGGGAATCTATCTCATAGAAATATAATCAGAGGTACACTTGAATGTTTTGTGTTGTGAGTAGCTATGGTAAAAAAAAATACTGGAAACAACTTAAATAACCATAAAAATATATATTAATTGTATATGATTCCATGGAACATAAAGCAAATATTTAAGAGAGTGAATTACATCTATATGTATTGATCTATATGTAGTCCAAGAGGGCTACTCTTGGTATATTTTTATGTGAGGGAAGCACGACCATGTGTATTATAAGGTCTCATTTCTTTTCTTTTCTTTTCTTTTTTTTTAAAGATATATTTATTTATTTGAGATAGAGAGGGACTGCGCAAGCACCGGGTGGGAAGGGCAGAGGAAGAGGGAGAGAGAGTCTTAAGCAGACTCAGTGCTGAGCTCAGAGCCTGACATGGGGTTCTATCTCACTACCCCAAGATCACAACCTGAGCCGAAACCAAGAGTCAGATGCTTAACCAACTGCACCACCTGAGGCACCCTAGGATCTCATATCTTAAAACAAACAAGAAACAGCCCAAATATATACTTGAAGATAAATGTTTGAAATAGTATTTAAAAAGCATGGAAGAACATACTACATACCAACGTTAATTATGTATTTAAAGATATATGCATCTCTTTTGCTTGAATAGGTTTGCATTCTTCTTTTAACTCAAATGATCCAATATCTAAAAGCACAAAAGGTAATTTTTTTATGAAGCTCAATCTACATTATTCTATAATTGTATGTGCTTCTAGGATTTCATTTGGTTTGGAAATGATGCGCTGATTTTCCCAATCACAGTGACAAACATACCTAAGGGAACCCCAGTTTTCATACATGAATCATTAAAAATCTTGCTGAGTTGTTCAACTCTAACGAAGTTATGGCAATAGGGCCACTGTTATTTTTTCAAGTACTCACTTTTATATTTGGGTTGAAATCAGAATTACATCCAAATAAATGTTGTCAAAGAGTTTTAACTCCAAGAATGATATAGTCCTCCAATTCTATTTTCTATGTTAGACATCCCCAGATCTTCTGATTAAAAAATAATATTCTCAGATCTTTTACACCATATTGGCTATAACGCTGTTTCCATTTTAAACTATGTTATCCTGCCTCAGAAACATTGATCCATATATTTCTTAAAGTATCCCAACACTGCAATTGGTATTAGAAGGCTTCTTTCTTTCTTTCTTTTTTTTTTTTTTTTAAGATTTTATTTATTTATTTAACAGAGATAGCCAGCAAGAGAGGGAACACAAGCAGGGGAGTGGGAGAGGAAGAAGCAGACTCATAGCGGAGGAGCCTGATGTGGGGCTCGATCCCAGAACGCCGGGATCACGCCCTGAGCCGAAGGCAGGCGCTTAACCGCTGTGCCACCCAGGCGCCCCTAGAAGGCTTCTTTCAATAGAGATTTACATTGAGGTTGTGGCAAGCTAACAGTCCCAAATATTTTACTTGTGTGTTGTGTTTGTAAATGTCTTAATAGAAACTACGTAGATCCTCTAACATCTATCTCGTACTTGAGCAATTGATCTTTTTTTGAGCCTAAACATAGGACTTCATCATTACTCATTTTCGATTTGATTGTGTCTGCCACGTTAAAATTAAAAAAAGAACTATATTGTACATACAGTGAGATTATAATTATGTAAAAGATACATCTACTTATTGAAAGAAATAAAAAATAAAATAAACAGACCCAAATTATTGACCATGAATATGGTTAAGTGATAGAATCATAAGTGATTTGACCTCTTCTGCTTTTTGACTGATCTTTTAATTACATTTAAATGAAAAGTTATAATATTTTAAATAAAAAATTAAAAGGGGGGATAGTGACATCTCCAGGATGGTGACAGAGATTGTTCCTGACTTTGCTCCAACTCACAAGAAGAGCAACTAACAACTATTAAAGAATAAGACACCGCTGAGGGAACCCTAGAACACCGGTGTGAGGCTGAATTCCCCCATTCCCGCATACCTCAGGGATGCAGACAGACTGCATTAGAAGGGTAAGGGAAGCTGCTATACAATGACCCCATTGCCCCTCCCCCAGGCCGATGTAGCACCACTCAGAGAAGTCTCCCCTGAGCCTCCAGTTCCTGCAGTGGGGAAAAAAGTCAACCAGTCTCCCCCAGCACTGTGGGTCACTTCGCAGGAGCTCCTACTCTGATCCCACACCATAGGGATTGTGGAGGAATCTGCAGGGTTCAACAGCTGGGAATCTGACTGTGGCAGAGAAGAGGGGAGGGGCTTGCAACAACCTGCACATGGATCTCGGCAGACTGAGTTCATGCCTGTAGTGCCCAAGTAGTGATCCCCACCAGTGGTTTTGCTTATCTGTAGGACCAAGTTGGGGGCATGCTCTGATTAGGGAACTCAGCGGGGTGCAGATCTGCCTGATTTGAATCTTCAAGCAAGGAGTTTTGCTGGCCCAAGAGCCCAGGTTACCCATGCGTAGCCAAGGTGCTGAGTCACAGCCCCACCTGCTGTGGACAGTGTTTTCTGGCCCCATTTGACCAGAGGGGCAGCAACAACTCCTGGAAGTTGTGTGGCCCAGCAATGCTTGAGTCAAGAGGCAGGCAAGCAGAGCAGGTTGCTTTCCCAAGCAAAACTAGTACTGAGCCTGCAGGTTTCCCGTGCTCGGCACAGCTTCACAGCCAAGGCTGCGGGTAGCTCCTAGCCCCTTCCAAATAGACAGCCTGTTGGACAAATTGAGACTTGTCCTCCACCCCTTCCACCACCCGCACAGGCAAGGGGCTGAGACATACCTCCACTTGCTGTGGAGAAAGACTTGCATCCCCATTTGACCAGCTCCTAGAAGCTGTGTAGCCCAGCAGCATTCAAGTCAAAGAAGGGCAGACAGAGTGATGGTTTGTAAAGCAAAGCCAGTGACTCTGGCCAGAGAACTTAGGATGTGGGTCAGCTCGAGTTAAGACAACAAAGAGGGCACCTGGGTGGCTCAGTCAGTTAAGCAGCTGCTGTTGGCTCAGGTCATGATCCCAGGGTCCTGGGATCGGGTCCCACATTGGGCTCCTTGCTCAGCGGGGAGCCTGCTTCTCCCTCTCCCTCTGCCTGCTACCCCCACAACATGTGCTCCCCCCCAAATAAATAAATTTTTAAAATCTAAAAACAAAACAAAACAAAACAAAAAAACCAAAGAGCTTTACCGGTGTTAGAGCTGCATCTCCCACTGTACCCAGGTGGGAAATCTAAGTCATAGCCCCTCATCACTGAATACAACCTTTAGCCTGTCTGACCAGGGAACCTAACCAGAGCACATGGAAAGCTGCGTAGCCCATTCAGCAGTTTCACCTACAGTGGCACTTGAACAGAGAGCATATTCCATGGCTTCCACCACCTGCAGAGCAAAACCGGTGGCCTCACCTGACCAGAAATTCAGTGTACACTCAAGCCTGATTTAGGCCCCAAAACAATGAGCTGTGCAGGCCCCGGATCCTGCCAGGGTAGGAAAACTAATTCATAGCCCCACCTACTACTCAATATAGTACTCAGCCCTGACCATTTAGCAAATCTGACCAGAGAATCCAGGCAACCGTGGAGCCCATCCTAAGCTTCACTTGGTAGGGAACCAAGCTAGCAGTCCTGGTCAGCCAGGGGCATCTCCCTTCCACCCCTGTCCTCAGATCTCAAGGAGTTACCTCACCCAAAATGGACCATAATACCAGGTCATACCTCCCCAATGACATTACCAGTGGACTTACCCAGAAACCTAAACTGAGCTTACTGGTGAAGAACTGTCTCTGTCAAAGCAAATGTGTAAAGACTGGAAGAGAAGCCCTGTTACTCAAATGCACAGATACCAGTGTAAGGAATCAAGGATCATGAAAAATCAGGTAAATATGGCATCATTGGAAGAAAATAATGAGGCTCCAATAACTGATCATAAAGAAATGGAGATTTATGAACTATTAGACAAAGAATTCAGAACGATGCTCTTAAGGAAGTTTAGCAAACTAGAAGAAAACAGACCAATGACTAAATGAAAATAGGAAAGCAATGCATGAACAAAACTAAATGTGTGACAAGGAAACAGCAACCATCTTAGAGTTGTAAGATACAATAATGGTACTGAAGAATGCAATAGAGAGTTTCAGAAGTAGACTACACCACGCGGAAGAAAGAATCGTGACATGGAGGATAGGCTATTGAAACTTACCCATNNGGAAGAGCAAAATGAAAGAAGAATGAAAAAGAGTGAAAAAACCCTTGGGAAAGCTTATAGACATTATGGGACGCAATAAAAAGAAATAATATGCACATTATGGGAATTCCAGAAGAGAAAGAGAATGAGGCAGAAAGTATATTTAACACAATAATGGCTGAAGTGTTCTGAACCCAGGGAGAGAAATGGATATCCAGATCTAGGAGGCCGAAAGGATTCCACAAAAGTTGAACCCTAATAGAGCTACATTAAGACACATTTTAATGAAATTGTCCAAAGTCAAAGACAAAGAAAGAATTTTAAGAGCAGCAAGAGAAAAGAGAGAAGCTATATACAAGAGAATCCCTGGAAAGCTAGCAGCAGATTCCTCAACAGAAACTTCTCAGGCTAGGAGAGAATGAAATGACATATTCAAAATGTTGAAATATATAAAATAACTGTCAATCCAGAACTCTGTACCCAGCAAAGCTGTCCTTCAGAAACAAAGGAGGAATAAAGGCTTTCCCAATGAACAAAAGCTGAAGGAGTTCATTACCTACCTTACAAGAAATGCTAAATGCGGTCCTTTGAGTGGAGGTAAAAGAATGCTAAATAACATCATAAAAAACACAAAAAATCGTGTAATTCTCACTAGTAATGGTAAATATATAGCCATAGACTCTGTAATATGGTAACAGTGGTACATAACTCATACCGCTCATTGAAAAGTTAAAAAAAGAACATAGCAAAAATAACCAAAAATACAATAATCTGTTATTAATTACACAATATAAAAACACGTAGGGGCACCTGGGTGGTTCAGTCAGTTAAGTGTCCAACTCTTTTTTTTTTTTTTTTAAAGATTTTATTTATTTATTTGACAGAGATAGAGACAGCCAGCGAGAGAGGGAACACAAGCAGGGGGAGTGGGAGAGGAAGAAGCAGGCTCATAGCGGAAGAGCCTGATGTGGGACTCGATCCCAGAACACCGGGATCACGCCCTGAGCCGAAGGCAGACGCTTAACCACTGTGCCACCCAGGCGCCCCAAGTGTCCAACTCTTGATCTCAGTTCAGGTCTTGATCACAGGGTTGTGAGTTCAAGTCCCACATCAGAGCCTACTAAAAAAAAATTTTTTTTAAATAAAAAATAAAAACATGTAACAGCAATAACCTAAAATGTGGGGGAAGAAGAAGTAAAGAGTAAAGTTATATTAATTCTTTTAAATTTAAGTTGTTATAAGTTTAAAATAGGGTGTTAAAAGCTTAAGGTATTTTATGTAAGCTTAATGGTAACCACAAGGATAAATCTTGCAGTAACGCACAAAAGAACATGATAAAGAAATTGAAGCATACTGATACCAAAAGACATCAAAACACAAAAAAGACAGCAGAATAAGAAGTAAGGGACAATGGATCTACCAAACAACCAAAGAACAAAACAGAAAACATTTTTACTTCTCCGTTCATTTCTTCTTTGATCCATTGATTGTTCAGGAGAAGCAAAACTTCTCAATACTAAGTATGGTAGATGGGGAAGTGTGTTATTACTCAAAGCATTCTGCCTTGGATAATCTGGTAGAAGGTGATTGCATTTAATGAAAAAAGTGAATATATATGAGGAGGAGCTATTTGGAGTGAAAATACTAATAGAAAAGATACTTTGCTCCATCTTTTCTTTGTCCAAATGATTTCAGCATTGCTGGACGAAGCAGTTCTTGTCTATTGTCAGGGTCACATCTCAAATGGGAACTATTGTATCTCTCTGCTTTTCTACCAGAGGGCTTTCTTCTAAGGCATGGGCACCCTGGCCCAGTGTACAAATGCAGCCTGGAAGGAAGAAGAAGCGGAATCAGTGAATAATTGCTCCATCTTACCCATCTTTCTGTGAGACAATTTTGTTGCAGGTTCCAAGGGTGCCCAGCATGTCCCCAGTGGGTCTGACCCCAGCTACTAATGCTGGTAACCAGTTCAGTAATCTATACCCCCCCTTTTTTGGCCTTTTCCCTATTTCTGGTTTCATTCTCTCGACTCTCTGTTTTCTTCTTTCTAGGATCATCTTCCAAATAAACTATCTAGACCCAATCCTTGTCTCAGGCTCTGATCAAATCTGGGTGGCTTAGTTGGTTTAACATCCAACTCCTGATTTGGGCTCAGGTCATGAGATCGAGCCCCACATCAGGTGTGGAGCCTGCTTAAGATTCTCTCTCTCCCTCTCTAAAAAAAGAAAAAAGGGAAAAAAAAAGATATTGAATGATATTTAGGATAAGTAAAGCTTTAGAATTCTTGGAAAGATTAGTTGAAGATGTCCTTTAGAAGGCTAGAAATTAGTGTCATTTCAAAAATAACTTCTTTTCCATTGTCTTGACCTACTTAGCTCTCTTTCTTTCCAAAAATTGTTCTGTCACTGATTTACAGTTTGTATTGTTCTGTGCTCCTCCTCCTGTTTTACTGTTGTTGTTTTTTTAAAGCCTGAGGTCTTTAAAAAAGTTCCCTGAAGAGAAAGTTCATTTAAAATGCTTCACCTTGGGGCACCTGGGAGGCTCAGCCGGTTAAGCATCTGCCTTCATCTCCGGTCATGATCCCAGGGTCCTGGGATGGAGTCTGGCATGGGGCTCCCTGCTCAGTGGGGAGTCTGCTTCTCCCTCTTTCTCTGTTTGCTTCTCTCTCTGCTTGTGCTCGCTCTCTCTGACAAATAAACAAAATTTTTAAAAAATAAATAAAATGCTTTACCTTTTTCTTCCTCAAATGGATTATATGTGATTATATACAGGTCTAGTTTCTTTTCAGAGAATCTCTGTCCCTCTTGAGTTTCTAGCCTTAAGGCCACATCTAATCTTTCCCCCAATCTAATTGCACTGAGTAAGGGCACGTTCCTTTACCTTCTCTGTGCCTTTTTTTCATCAAATGCAAAATAACATTCTTTAAAAAGAGTGTGAAAGATACGCAATAAAAGATATTTTGATCCTGCCTGATTTTGTCAGTCTCCAAGAGTTGTAAGAAAGAGGTTTCACTTCTTTTCTTTTTTTAAAAATACCTCTAGGAACCCATTATGTCCATGTGTCACATCTTATTGGATGTATAGTGTCAGAAATATGGTTGAAATCTGGAGAAATCCTGGCTCTTTGGCATTTTCCCAAAGACTAAAAGATATCCTTGTAGAAATGAAAGTTATTTGTCCTAGGAGAAGCAAAGTTGTTCTGCTTGAATCAAAATTGTTGCCTCAAAGAGAACAAAAAATGGCAAGTTTGGGAGATGAAATGATGATTAATCCACTCTTGTAAGTTAGAGCACTCTTCCTCTTCCTGTCGCAAGGATGCTATGATCATGTTTCCCTACCCTAATCCTTCTGCAGGCACAATGATCCCCATCTCCTAGGGTATCGTTTTCCCCTTATGTTTTGTTTCTCCCACTTTTATACCTACTCTCTATTGTCTTTTTCGGAAGTAACTTTTTTCCATATTTATCCTCTTCATAAGGTTTAGAGGACTTGCTAATTTGACTTAAGTTTGAAGAAAATTATTGGAAATTAGGCATTCAAAAGACATTAATTCAAGGATTTTCACACAAAAAAGAACAACTTTAAACAAAACATATTAAATAAACTAGAATAATCAAATATTGGTGATAAAAAAAGGTCAGAAATACTCTCATTCTTATTTATAAGTTTACATATAAGAAAATGAAGGTCCATGAAGTTTAAGTGATATGTTCAGAGCCACAGTCCAAGCATCAGCATTGTCAGGACTGAAACATACTTATTCTGTCCTTTAACGTAATTTGGTTGAAATAAGCTCCAATATGGTCAGTAAAGCCCGAGATTAAGAGTAGAGATTAGTGACTTCTTCTTGTTGCTCTTGTTTATGACATCTGTCTTTTTAAAAGAATTCTAGTGATCATCTAATCTAATTGCTTTTACAGATTTTACACCTTAGAGCTGAAGAAAGCCTGATACGTTGATAAAGTAAGTAATCTGGCTAACCACATGGTTAATCAATGGCAGAGCTAGAACCAGAACCCATTCATTCATTCATTCATTCATTCATTTCTTTGCTCATGCAATACATATTTCCTGAGTGCATTCTCAGTTGCAGGCCTCATGCTAGGGAATGCAAATTCAAATAGTGACTACAATAAACACAGTTCCTGCTCTCATGGAGTTCGTGGTAGTCCACGGCTGCGTTGCTGTATATCCGATGATGATGTAAGAAAGAGAACCTGGGAACAATTAATTGTGGAATAGCAAGAATTCCTAGTTGCTAGGATCTTGGCTGCTTACATGGCCTATTCCCCCCAGCCTAAAAGTGTAAAAGGCAGAAGGCTTAGTTTTTTGGGTTCACTTACCTGATTGGTTCTTTAAGGGACTGAATAAACCAACCACTTTGCACATACTAGCGTGAGGAACTAAGAAGAGATGATCAGTGTATACACTTCCTTATAAACTCTTGCGGTGTGTAATCTTTCCTCCCCTTGGTGGCTTATTCTGTAGTAAAGCAAAGGGATGATAGCCTTTGTTAGCATTTAGATTGCCTTTCTTGCCAGTATTTGAACCCAGATCAACTTTTATGGACCAACCTGGTTTAGAGTTTATTGTCCAGTGAAAGCTACTCCCAAGTGTAGCTAACTATAGAGTCTAATCCTAGGAGGAGTGAAACAGGTGGCAGTTCCCTCACGCCATTTGCTGGTTGGAAACAAGTTCATACAAGAAAGTTCCACATTTAACTTTATTTATGTGCTTTATAAATCACACTGCTGACTTGCAGTTGTACTCACTGGTCTTTACGTTCATACAGATCTAATCCCTAGAGGAAGGTTGGTACAGATAGTTTAGACTTTGATCAAAGAATTAGGCTTATTTAAACCCAGTGCCTGAAAATTTTTTTGAAACGAATGCTGTTTTTGGAGAGACTAGCAGGACAAATCACACACTCAAGTCCTTTTTTATCTTACGCAGTGTCAGAGACAGACATTAGACCAATTATCTCATAAAAAGCTATGCAGAAAAAAAGCTGGATAGACACAGTTGTGCTAAGTAGGGATACTTTAAAAAGAATGGAATACTTTGAAAACACATCATGGAAGGGCCTAATCTGGATTTGCGGTGGGAGATAAGTCAAGGAAGGCTCTTGTGAGGAAGCAGCTTTGAAGTTGAGATATTTTTAAAAATAAATAAAGGAATAAAAAAGAAGAAGTTAGATAAGGAAAACTGTGGGAAGTGGAGGGAACATTCCCCCTCCCCTTCTTCATGTTTTCCATTTAAAGGACAGAATCACTTACACCTTGTCATTTATATGGCATTACATTACGTATATCTTAGGGCCACTTAAAACCCAATTAAGATCTTGACTGTGGTGATAGTTACATGTCTGTTCATTTTTCAAAACTTAGATCAGCACACCAAAAAGAACGAATTTTACTGTAGGTAAATCTTTTGAAAGAAATGAAAACAAGATATAAATTAAATAGAGCATGAACTACTGTCGTCCACTTGCTTCTTTGGCTTCGTGTTGAAAAGCAAAAGTAACATAAAAGCGTGCACAGGATTACGTGTGCTTGCTGGAAATTCTAATCAGCCCCTCGCAAATGGAATGTTTGCTCTTGTTTGTCTCTGTCTGAATATTTCATGTTTCTAACACAAGAAGGACTCTTTAATATGGTTTTACTATTTAGACAGGCTAGAAAAGTCCCTAGAAGAAAAATACGTTTGGTAACATACTGATTTGACAAATAGAGTGTCATTTGAAGGCTTCATTCCGGCATTACATGACAGGTGTCTTTGTTATCTAGAAGAGATATGGCTTTACTCACTGGGAGAACACATGATATAGGTGCCTGAATGTCATCACTCTGGTAATGGGAACACGAAAGATCATTATTTCATAGTCTGCAAAACTTATGTGCCGTTGTTGTTAAATTGGAGGCCTGTCATTTCTCCACGTGTCATCTGATGACATTGTCTCTGATATTTATGACAAAGGAAATCCCTTGTGATTTTTACCACTCAGGTAAAATAGCATTTTCTCTACCTCTTACAGAATTGAAGAAGTCTGACTTAGAAAAGTCCATTTAGATGCATTTGTTGACTTGCATCAAAATGTAAATCCCCCTCTCTCCAAAATGAGTTTTCTCCAAATTCTGTAAGAGGAGAAAAGGGGATTGCATTTTGATGGTTAATGGTGCTGAGGTACCCAATGTGCCTGGAAAGGACAAGACTGCCCTATTTATATGCATTAGCTCCTTGGTTTTCACAGCAATCATCAAAACAGAAGAGGTTGTTAGGGACTCTATTGTACAAGTGAGGAGAGTGAAGCTCAGAGAGGTTTAGAAACTTGCTCCAGGTTGCAGAGCTAGAAAGTGCTCTGAGCCTTGTTCCAGTTGTGGAAGATTGTTTGTTTTATGTGCCAAGGTCAGGTGTGCTTGCGGAGAGGAGTAATGCTGAGTAATTCACCGAGCATCTTCTAATTCTGATGCTTAGGTCCATGCTGATTTCTTACTGCTGGACGCCTGTGTCTTATGTCGTTCGTATTGAGACCTCAGACCTGGTTCCCAGCATTTACACTGAAGGTAGTTTCCTGGGATTCCCTTTAAGAAGCTGTAAGAGTCCCCCAGGGTTTCGGTTCGTTACCAATCTCAATTTCAATGGCCATAAGATTAGGTATGAAACAACTGCAGTGGGAAGTGGAAGAGTTTCCTTCCTCCTTATTAATTCACACAAAGCCAATATTTTTAATTAGAATTTCAAATGTTTCAAAATGCTTTACTTTGGTAACAAAGCAGCATAAACTTTGCTGTTAAATAGATGATTCATTTATGATTCTATTTTCCTTACGATACATTGACCTTTAAAATATTTAATCTTAGACATGTCCCAAAACTTTCATTATAATGCTGTTATATTAAACATACAATCTTGTTGCTCATCTTTCTCCAAACAAATCAAAACCAATTATAGATGAAACTGAATGGAGTTAAGAGGCCCTAAAATACTTTTTTTAAACTTTAAAATTTAATCATGTATGAGAAACACTCTTAAAGCTGGCAAGTTTTATCTCAGTTTTACTAATGGGGAAAAAGAGATGAAAATGGGTTCAAGTTTGTTCTAAGTGATCCCTAGCCCCTCAGCTACCGTGCGGTTATTCAGTTCAGTCAATGTGAGAGTATCTGCTTGAATTAAGACACATAGCTTTTTTAACCACTGTGGCATCAGGTGGCTGCTACAAACGTATTCTGATATGGAAATCTGAAACAAAATCACTTTCTTGTTAAGAGGGGTGGTGCAAGCTATCTGAACAGATCCTTACAACCTGCGAACCGGGCTGTACCAGCTGGAGGCCTCAGAGTCAGACAAGTTGACCCACCAGGGACTCTTGCTGCCTTCATGTAATTCTAGCAATAAAAAGGATCACTATTATTTGAGGAAGACAGCTGAAAATGCAGATGCGTTCTTGACTTTGATTATCTTCTTTTCCTTTAGCGGTCTTCAGAATAAGTCATATAAATCTTGTTCCTTTTATAATTCACAAATGTGCACTGAAATTGCTTTTCAGTTGATGAAAGACCTGTAGGCGGTCATAATCCAACCTTGTAAACACAGACGGAGCCAAGCTCTTCCGCCACAAAGTATGACATACACAAGCATTAATTTTATTTATTTTACCATTTGCATTTTTCAAAGGCAAGATGAACTGATGAAAACATTTTTTATTTGTTTTAAAGATTTTATTTATTATTTATTTGAGAGAGAGAGCACGAGCAGGGGGAGGGGCAGAGGGAGACAGAGAAGCAAACTCCCCACTGAGCAGGGAGCCCGATGTGGGGCTCCATCCCAGGACCCTGGGATCATGACCTGAGCCAAAGGCAGACGCTTAACTGATTGAGCCACCCAGGTGCCCGATTAAAACTTGTTTAAAGATTTATTCATTTATTTATTTTAGAGAGAGAGAGCACAAGTGAGGGGAGGAGCAGAGGAAGAGGGAGAGAGAATCTTTTTTTTTTTAATGTTTTTTTATTATATTATGTTAGTCACCATACAGTACATCCCTGGTTTCTGATGTAAAGTTCGATGATTCATTAGTTGCGTATAACACCCAGTGCACCAT
Organism: Ursus maritimus; assembly: GCF_017311325.1. Classification (NCBI taxonomy): domain Eukaryota; kingdom Metazoa; phylum Chordata; class Mammalia; order Carnivora; family Ursidae; genus Ursus; species Ursus maritimus. Next base: position 19,741,281 of record NW_024426996.1, on the reverse strand, counting down.
GCAATACGTGCCCTCCTTACTACCCATCACCAGTCTATCCCATTCCCTGACCCCCCTCCCCTCTGAAGTCCTCAGTTTGTTTCTCAGAGGAGAGAGAGAATCTTAAGCAGGCTTCACACCCAGCCCAGCGCAGAGCCTCCGGGATAGCGGAGCTCCTTCCCGCAATCCTAAGATCAAGAACTGAGCCAAAATCAAGAGCCCGTCGCTTACCCTACTGAGCCACCCAGGTGCCCCTGATTAAAATATTTTTATATTCATACATTAGTTAGACTTCCTTGGTATTTTAAGGAAATACATTTTTTGACAAATTGAATAAACAATTTAATAAACAATTATAATTTTCATAATTATGAAATTTTAATTTTAAATTAAATTTGTATAAGGATTTCACATTCATAGTCACACCTGTGTTATTTCCTTCTCAAAACAAAGGACATCAAACAGAAAGTTTGTTTCCCAGAGTCCACAGTCTCTCGTGGTTCCTCTCCCCCTCTGATATCCCCCCCTACATTTTTCCCTTCCTTCTCCCTGTTATTCCTTATGTTCCACAAATAAGTGAAACCATATGATAATTTTCTTTCTCTGCTAGAGTTATTTCACTTAGCATAATTTCCTCCAGTTCCATCCATGTTAATGCAAATGTTGGGTAATCATCCTTTCTGATGGCTCAGTAATATTCCATTGTATATATGGGCCACATCTTCTTTATCCATTCATCTGTTGTAGGGCATCTCATCTTCTTCCACAGTTTGGCTATTGTGCACATTGGGGTGCATATGGCCCTTTGTGAATGTCTTAAACTAAGCATGTGGCTGCTGAGTTGGGAGAACTGCAAAGAAGCCAGTAGGGTCTGAAAAGACTGAGCCTGGAGATCACGTAGGGACTTGGAGTCCACTGGGAAGGTTTTAGCTTCTATTTTAGGTGAGAAATGAGAAGTGATTGGTAGTTGTAAGAAGAAGAGTGGCATACACTGACTTTTCTCTTTAGGAAAATTATAATGCTGCCTGGACAATGAAGTGTAGGGAGGCAAGGCCAAAAGCAGAGAGACCAGCCATCCAGACGAGAGGTGATGATGGCTGAAACCTGGGTGGCTGCAATGGAGGTTGTAAGAAATGTCTGGATTCTGTACACATTTCGAAGATGAAGCCAAAAGGAGTTCCTGGTAAACTACAACTAGTGGGTGCAGGACAAAGAAAAATCAAGAATGAATCCAAGATTAAAAGTCCTCTTAATGACTTCTCCCACCTGTCCTCATTCCTACCTACCATTGTTTCCATCCCCCTCCTCTGTTTTTCTCTTTGGCATTATTTATCTCATGTCAAGAGAGCTCCTCAGTCTAGCAAAAATCATAATGTAAGGGAAGGAGAGTGGTTTTATGAGAGACAGTGGGGTAGAAGAGAGAAGCAAACTCCATCTGGAAGAGGTATTCAGGCCGGCAGCTCCTCCCACAGAGTACTGTGGAGAATAGTCCCAGCTGGAAAGAGATAAAATGGAGAGGCTCAATGGCCCCACCCTTAAAATGCCCGACTCTGTCAGTAATCTGTGGGATGAGTCAAGTTCAAGACATCTCTCTGAGCTGGTAGGGATTTCTATATATCTTGGACATAGGGAACAGAAGGTTAGGAAATTGAAAAAAAATATTGGTGCTAAAAATCTATCTTTGAAAAATGTATGATTTTTATCTCCTCTCTCTCTCTGTCTCCTCTTTCCAAACCTTTTCATCACTTTTTTTCTCTTCTTTCTCCATGTATGGGTATAAGCCATATTTAAATATCTAAACTGTCAAAGAACAATTGATTATTTCAGGAACTGATGCTGACTTTTTCCAGCGATGCCTATTAGACTAGATATATCTCTCTCTACATAGAAACAGACTCATACTACCAACATACTCAAAATGGTGATTTTCTTTTTTCTTTTGTTATTTATTTGAGAGAGAGAGAGTAGGGGGAGGGGCAGAGGGAGAGGGGGAGAGAGAATCTCAAGCAGACTCCTTGCTGAGCCGGGAGCCCAATGCCGGATCTCATGGCCCCGAGATCATCACCTGAGCCGAAATCAAGAGTCAGACACTGAACCAACTGAACCACCCAGCACCCCTCGAAATGGTGATTTTCTGAAGGAGATTATCACATTAAAAACATCTTCGTCCCATTTTTTCTTTCTATGGTATCTCTTTTCTTCTTGCTTCCCTTCCTCCATTCTTATCAACTGGATATTCATCCATGGAAGCCATTTAGAGTTTGATGCCTCAAAGCCCTCATATCTGTTAAACTACAGTTCTCTCTGAAAAGGAATTTTCCTTGAATCCGACCACCTTCATTTACTAATTAACAGATGTTGCGGCTGCAGGCTGCATTTCTTGGGAGTAGGCAGAGGAAGGGGACTGGATTCATCGGCATCTTCTGTCAGAAGTCAATGAGCAATCATTCAGTCCTCCTGGGCCCTAAGCAGGTGCTCCTTCCTTTCTGCACCACAATTGCAAAGGTTCCCAAGACTCCGGATGACAGCCCCTATGTTAGTACTTAGAGGCTCCACTGACAGGTGTTTCTCTGTATAACCAGACAACAGGTGTTTGCCTGGTGCCGCCTGCCAAAAGCCAAAGAGCCAGAGTAGAAAACAAAGCCCATTTGTGAAAATGATTACTGTAATTAAGAGCTATGGTGATGCAAACGGTGCAAACACATACACATTCACACTCACACTCTCCAGAGTCCTCCTTCCCCTCGACAGAGGAAATCACAGACCACACATCTCCCAGCATTACAACGTACTTTAAAAAATTTTTAAGCTTCATTTATTTCTTCTCTGATGTTTTTCCTTTCTTTAAAAATTTGTCATTGAAGTAGAGTTGACAAACAATATTAAATTAGTTTCAGGTGTACAACTTAGTAGCTCAACCATTACATTCATTCTGAAATGCACATCACAGTAAATGTATTACAGTATCATTAACCATATTCCCTAGGCTGTACTTTTCATTCCTGTAACTTATTTATTTTATAATTGGAAATTTGTACCTCTTAATCCTCCTCACCCATTTTGCCCACCCCCCACCTCTCCCCTCTTTTGCAACCATGAATTTGTTCTTCATATTTATGAGTCTGTTTCTCTCTTTGTTGTTATTTGTTTGTTTGTTTGTAAGCACGAAACTTAAAGAAAACACGGGCAGTAAGTAATCTCTTGGACATCAACCTCGGCAATATTTTTCTGGATCTATCTCCTCAGACACAGGAAACAAGAGTAATTACAGTAGGGACTACATCGAAATAAAAAGCTTTTGTACAGTGAAGGAAACCATCAACAAAACAAAAACGCAACCTACTGAATGGGAGAAAATATTTGCAAATGACATATCCAAAGCCAATAAGAATGGCTGATATCAAGATAAGAAACAACAAGTGTTGGTGAGGATGTGGGGAAAAGAGAACCCCCATGCGCTGTTGGTAGGAATGCAAACTGGTGCAGTCACTATAGAAAACAGTATGGAGGTAAAATAAAAATACAATCTAGTAATTCCACCTCTGGGGCATTTATCCAAATGAATAAAATGAAAACACCAATCTGGAAAGATACATGCACCCCTATATTTATTACAGTGTTATCTACAACAGCCAAGATATGGAAGCAACTAAAAGTGTCCACTGATCCATGAGTGGATAAAAAAAATGTGGTACAGGGGCACCTGGATGGCTCAGCTGGTTGTGCAACCAACTCTTGGTTTCAGCTGAGGTCATGATCTCAGGGTGGTGGGATAGAGCCTGAGTCGGGCTCTGTGCTTGGCAGAGAATCTGCTTCTCTCTCTCCCTCTGCTTCTCTCTCTGTTCATGCTCTCTCTCTCTCCAAAATAGATAAATAAATAAAATCTTAAAAAAGAAAAGAAAAGATGGTATATATACTCAGTGGAATATTACTCAGCCACAAAAAAGAATGAAATCTTGCCATTCACAACAACATGGATGGACCTGGAGGGTAATATGCTAAATGAAAGAAGCCAGACAGAGGAAGACAAATACCACATAATTTCACGTATATGCGTAATCTAAAAACAAAACAAATGTGCAATGTACTTTTAAATGCTAATGTTCTTATCTCTTTTGGTGATAAACGGAAATGATTGGTAAGCCATTTCTGAAACTATTCCTGGTAAGGATCCTCATTTAGGGTTCACATTATTGTGTATCTGGGGGATCACAAATCAGTGTATGCTGGAAGGAGGCTGCCTTTGAGGAACTTATGATTGATTGGAGACCATTTCTACCCATAAGAAAAGTGGAACAGCTAAACAATAATTGAATCACAATACATTTGGTCATGGCCTTCATCACAGCACTGAGTTCCACTGTGTGCCCCTCTGGGTTCCAGCAAGAAACCGCCTCATCTATAACCAAGAAAAGTCTTGATAATAATACAGTGTACGTTCCTCAACACTCGACTTAAGGATCATGCAGGGGCTTCAAAGATAGAGCAGATAGCAGAGTAGCTTGCATGAATTCTTCTTTTTAAAAAATCTGTGAAGGGCCGCCTGATTGGCTTAGTCAGTTGGGCATCTGCCTTCTGCTAGGGTCATGGTTCTAGGGTCCTGGGATAGAGCCCTCCGTTAGGCTCCCTGCTCACTGGGGAGCCTGCTTCTCCCCTTCCCTCTGCAGCTCCCCCTGCTTGTGCTCATGCACAATCTTTAAAAAATAAAAATAAATAAAATAATAAAATAAAATTAATCTGTGAATATGAATTAGTCATTTTTTTTCAAGGATCTAAAGATCCTGTCACTGCTCTGATCTGGTATGGGCCAATGACAAAGACATAGATAGATTAGAAAAAGTCCTGGACTTTATCAACATGATTTTTATATTATGTATATACTATCACAATATTCAAAATAAATCATATGTGTTAGGTCCTTCTGCTTCATTTTATTTTTTTAAAAGATTGTATTTATTTATTTGACAGAGAGAGAGACAGTGAGAAGGAACACAAGCAGGGGGAGGAGGCCCCCTGCTGAGGAGGAAGCCCAACATAGGGCCTGATCCCAGGACCCCGGGATCATGACCTGAGCGGAAGGCAGCTGCTTAAAGACTGACCCACCCAGGTGCTCCTACTTCTGCTTCATTTTAAATCCCATTTTTATATGTTTACATGGGAGCTGAGGGGGTAGGTCATGTGGGTAATTCAATTTTATCTGTGAACACTGCTCACAAATAATTCTAGAGGTCACAGGAATGGGATACTTTTTGTGTTTTGTCATTGTCTTTGCTTTGTTTTATTTTTTATTTGTATTTATATTTATTTATTTACTTTAAAAAAAGATTTTATTTACTCATTTGAGAGAGTGAGTAGGAGCAGGGGGAGGGGCAGAGGGAAAAGCAGACTCCCCACTGAGCGGGCCCTGGGATCATGACCTGAGCCAAAGGCAGACACTTAACTGACTGAGCCACCCAGGTGCCCCTTGCTTTGTCTTTTTAAAACAGCTTTTGGTTAAACTGAAATCACTTTTTGGACTTCTCAGAAAATTCCAGATTTTAGAAAAAGCATGCAAGGAGTATTTCTCTAAAGTAGGATACCTACACTTTTCTTGGAAAAAAATTGAAAAAAAAAGCCAAACATCCACTTGCTATTGCTGAAGATGTCTTTACAGGCTTGTGTACTTCCCTGCCAACAGTTGCATCTCCAGTTTTGGTCCCCCTTCCCTTTAACACTGAAAAAAAAAAAAGCATCTTATTATTGGAGAAAAAAACTTAGTCTGTGTGGACTGGCTTTCAGACTTAGTTCTGAGAAATCAGTTTTGATCAAATTACTTTCTGAACAAATGGCCTTTGACTGGGTTGGTGAATGGATAGCCCATGTACCCCAGGCTTCAGCAGCTTCCTATCTGTTTATCACTGGTACTAGGCTTGGTCTCACTTCTGTTCTCTTCCCTCCTGTCTCATTTGGCACAAGAAGGATGTCCTAGAAGAGGACACTGTGCCTTCTTTCTCTCTATCCCCCGCCCTCATTTTTCTTGAATGAGTGCCCATTTGCTTATGGCCTGTCTCTCTGGATATAAACCAAACATCCAGAATGCTAGAGCTATTCCAATAGCAGTCATTCTAATTCAACCTTTTTTTCCTCTCATAGATAAGAAAAGCCTCTGATTCCCCACTCTTCTTACCACTGGACACACTTTGTATGGGGAAGTAAGATGGGAAGTACCTACATCTCTCCACATATGCTCAGAATGACCTCTCTAAACATTATTAGATACAAAATGTGCCAGGCACAAAACCTGTTACAAAAGGCTGAGTGGTCAGGCGCCTGCGTGGCTCAATCGGTTAAGCCTTCTGCTGGGGTCATGATCCTGGGGTCCTGGGACAGAGCCCGGAATCCAGCCCTGCATCCAGCCCCGCATCAGGCTCTCTGCTCAGCGGGAAGTCTGCTTCTCCCTCTCCCTCTGCCCCTCCCCCGGCTTATGCTCTCTCTCAAATAAATAATTAAAATCTTTTTTTTTTTAATAAAAGGGCAGAATAGGCTCTGTTTGGGGAAGGGATAATGACATGATCTTTAAAAACATACATATTTGTTTGTACTCCTATATAACAAGCACTTAGAACCACATCCTTCATCTTCTATGACTAGCCATAGACAGGATGAGGGGCTCCTGGTGCTTCAAGGCAGTGACTTCCCTGGAATTGGATATGGCGTGCTAAGGTACCTGGGGGCCTGTAGTGCTGTCAGACTCAGTGCCTGGATTTATCAGAAGCTAAAACCAAAATAGTCACTAGGTTAGTTGGAAAGCCCGAATTGAGCTTTATACTTGAGCTTTAGTTGAGCTTTGAGTTCCTTTTTAAAGAAAAGATAACTGATTTCATTGAGTCAATTCAGGTCACAAAAGACCCACTTGCACTAGCAAAATTGCTTTGCTTTCTGACTCCACATGAAATACAGAAGACCAGCTGCCTGTGGCCATTTTGAAACAACTTCCTCCTCAGAGGGAAGTCATGGATGCTGGAGACTGAGGAAGAGCTCTCACCTCAGGACCTGTGGAGTTTCTGATCACACCACTGCCGCCCTGCCTGCACACTCTGTCTCTGTTTCCCTCTCACACAGTCCCTTCCCACCCTTCTCAGTCCACTCAGTCCTCAGTTCAGCCACAGACTATTTGCCACATAGTTGCTGCCAGCTTGGCTGGTGAGGAGCCAGGCCTGGAGGAAACAGAGGCCCTGGCAAGAACATGGACTGAAGGCCCCAACAGGGTCAACTCCTGACTCCTCCCACAAGACGACTGTGCCTCCATTACAAACTGCAAGGAAGGAGACCTCACTGCCAGGTCATCAGGGACCTGGTTAGCAAAAAGTGGTCCTGCCATCTGGATACAGCCTCTCCGCATGTGGAAGGGTGGCGGGAATGGGAAGGGAGGGCCGCAGGGTCCTTTAGGGCCAGGCTCAAGCAGCTCACTCAGGAAACCATTCTGAAAACCTCTGGGCTCTTGTGTGCTTGGATCAGACAAAGAAAACCCGTCCTTGCCTTCCAGTGTAAGAAGCCTCAGACCGGCAAAGCTCACAGAGTGCGGTCCTCCGGGAACAGACGTTGGGCGTCACTGAGGCTCTGAACAAAAGCCTGACCGAGATCTGCTGGTTCAGTAGCAGCCAGGTTTCCAGGTGGGAGAGTCTCCCCGGACTCTGGGACTCTGGCTTGCACTGCTCCGGGTTGCTCACCCCATCCCACTATTTACCTCTTGTCCTTCCCTCTAACCCAGCACAGTGCCCGTAGGATGGACCAGGCACTGGCCCTAACTCCAGACCAAGGGCTTCTGGAAACTCTGGCCTCTGTTTACAACCAGAGGAAGGTTGTAAATAATGAGCGTCTTCCGCACCCCCCCCCCCCGCAAGGGAAGCTTGGGAAGCTTGGGCAGCTTGGGCATTGACTTTTTTTTTTGCCCTGACTTCTTTCTCCTTAGGCTTTTGGGTGCCAGCCCGAGGAGACAGGTTATGAGTCCTGTCGCTGTTGACTGGCTCATAGCTATAGCTACAGGATATGTTAAGAGAAATTCACCATCTGGTTTCCCAGACAGACCTAGAAAAGGTCTAGAACGGCCGAGGGATTGAAGAGCTGCTGCAGGGGAGTCTGAAAGGAAGGGGAACGCGGCAGGTAAACCCGAAGAGGGTGGGGGACCGAGCTGACGCACGGGCCCTTGGAATCTGGCGCCTGGGTGACTGGTGGGACCCACTAACCTGTGGATTCGTTTTTCGGTTCCACGTCGGGTGGCAAGGAGTGGAAACTAGTCTTTGGAGGACTGCTTGCTTAACCTCTGCAGGTAGCCAGTGGCATGCCCCTTCTCCCCGTCTTCGAGTCCAGGGCTGGGAAAGTGCGGGAATTAAGAACAGCACCGCGCACTGGCCGTGGGTGCGCGTCCGCCAGCGCCCGGGAGACCTTGACCCGCCTGAGGCTTGCGGGTGGGCGGCGACGTCTCCAGCCCCGGGGCTTTCGACGATCCCGGAAGTAACCGGAGAAAACGTGGCGCGCCCTGTCTCTGAGTGGATTTTAGGGGAGTATATAGCCTGGGTTAGCAGAGAAGGTGAAATGAGAATTTTTCCGAACGCACGTTTGCGGGGAGCCGAGGCTCAGCCGCACCGGCTGCGCAATGGGTTAGGCAGGGCGCGGGTCAGGGCGGGCGCAGCCGGGGAGCGCAGGGCGACCGTTCCAGCCTCTGCTCAGCTGCGGAGGGCGCAGGCTTGCAGGCTTCGCGCACGAAACACGTGCAGTGTCTCTTTCACTATTCAGCTTATGCAGGGTTGTTTGTTGTTGTTGTTTTTTAACCAAATACATGTTTAACTCTCTTGTTATAGATTTTAAAAGTTTAGTGGGCTCCACCTACTTGCTTGCTCACGCCACGAGGATTCTAAGCACGCACTGCTCCCCGCAACCCCCCTCCCCCCAGTATCTAAGAGAGTTGAAAAGGAAACCTGAGGTCTGGTTTGCCACAATCACTGCCCACAAGAGCTGGTCGCTTCTCTTGTCTTAGTGAATACTCGGCTCTTCCTAAAGTCTTCCCCTCGGATCCCAGAGGAAGTGTAAGTGCACCTCGCCAGCCTTCAGGCTGAGGTGGACTAGAGCCCCGACAGATGTCGTGGCCTTCCTAGGTCATCTCTAGACAAATGTTTGGTCCTCTACTGGACTCTTGCAGCTAACAGGGGATAAAAAAAAAAACGGTTGTTTCCATGGGGGTGTGACTTGAGAAGCTGAAAGAAAGGAAAAAGATAAGAGGCAAAATCTCAGCCTCCAGAAACTCAGCCAAGGGGTGTTTGGCTTCCCAGGTTTGGGGAAGAGGCTGATAGTGAGTCTGGGGTGGGAGCTACTCCTGCTGTTTCAGCAGACTCCTAGGAAAGAAGAAGAGGAGAAACCGGATTTGTTAGGAAAATCTTTGCCCCATGAGGCATGGGATAGACGGTATGACGTGAAATGGAACTTACTGATGGCATCGAGCGGCACCTACCTATGGGCCTTTAACTCTGACAGCTTTGTCATGAAACCAAGGGCATCACCTGCAGAAGGCACAGTGCCCAGGTTAGCATCCCACAATCATTCACTCAGGAAAGAGTCAGATACACTGTTCTGAGGGACTGCTGTCTGTTCTCAATGTCCACTTTCGGGATTGCCTTGTAAGGGTCTGCCTGCCCACACTAGTTAAAGCCAGAAGTACTTGGGGCTAGAGCAGTGTAAAGTGAAGGGGCGTTCAGTCCAGGATAGCATCTTACATAGTGTATCAAGGGCATGTGTCCAAGCTATGCACATCCATGTGTGATATGACCTCTCTCCCCCACAGGGGCTTCACTGAACCGTACAGGTGACTTTCTGTTTTATAGCTGCCTTGATGTTAAGTATTGTAGTCATGGAATATTTCCAATCCGGAAAAGTCGACAGGCATTTTATAAGCTTTTCATTATTGAGATAGGAACTCTTAAATGGGTATTCAGTAATGGATAAAGCCGTATCTTAACATCAACCTTGGCTTCTCTGAATTGACCTTATTGGTCAAAATTAAAGCCTTTTTCATTAAAATGACCAATGAATAATGTATCAGCGTGTAGTTTAAAGCTCCAAATATGTTTTCAGACAGAAATATTCCAAGAATGCAAGTCAGGTATATTTCTCAGATAAATGACAGTAGGGGCATTGCATACACGGAAATTCTCGGTTCTCAGGTTTCCTGAAACCCAGCGCGCGCATCATTAATCATTCATTGGGGTCGGTCCTTCAGTCAACTGCAGCTCTGAGTAAGCTGAAGCCAGCCCTTAGCTAATCCTTCCTGCCAAGGGGATCCTGGGGTGAGAGAGGACAACTGGACAGTCAGCCACATGTGCTGGTGCCCAGACCTGCCCTTCCTGCCCCGCTCCGAGCGCGGTGTGCGTGTGCGCTCACCCTCCCCGACACAGACCGAAAGCTTCCCACAAGGAAAAACAAATTTGGTATAACGTTTAGCGCAACCCAGAGTTTCCAATAGGAAAGGGGCTCCAATCGTGGCCTAATGGCTCAAGGTGGCTCTCTAAATGCCGAATAAACCGTTCCTTAGCTGTTTAATAAACCAGAGACAACAACAAACAACAGTAACAGCAACATCCCTCCCGCGGCGCCACACCAAAGGCTTCCCAAGTTGGACTGGAGTCCTGGTTTGGTTCCCTGCTGCAAGCACTTTGAAGCGCTGGGAATCTCCCAGCCCGACTTCGTCCCTGAGGGATTCCCGGGGCTGGGGTTGTGCTTGCGGGGTCTGCTGGGCGGCGGGAAGGGAACCTGGAAATTCGGTCCTGGGTGGGCAAGAGTGCGTTGCTGGGACGCAGGCGTGCAGCGGAGGTGGCAGAGGACGCGAACTCACTTCCACGTTTAGACCCCCCAGCTCGGTTGCTGCCCCTGGAGGACTCAAACGCTCGCGCGGAGCTGAATTCCGCGCAGCGTTGGCTCTAGTGGGAGGGTGGCTGTGTGGCGCGTGAGAACGGCTGGGGTGCGTGGCCCTGGTCTGCGCGTGCCCAGCGTCGGGTGCAGGTCCTCTCCTCCCAGCTTCTCCTCCCACTCACTCTCTCCCATCTCCTCCCTCCTCCACACCCCCCGCCCCCGGGACCGCGAGGCTCCCTCCCCGCACCGGCCAGAGAGTACACAAAGCGGCGGGTGAGGGGAAGCTTCGCAGGCGTGCACCAAGCAGTGAGATCACTGGCGTTATAAATATCCCAGTACCAGCGCCGAGATCCGTTCGAGTGGCCTCTCTCTCTCCCTCCCTCTCTTCCCCGAGGCTATGTCCACCCGGTGCGGCGAGGGGGGCAGCGCCAGAGGCACGCAGCCGCGCGGGGGCTACGGAGCCCAGAACCAGCCCTACAAGATGCACTTAGAAACCCCGCGGCTGGAAGAATGAGCTTGTCCTTCCTCCTCCTCCTCTTCCTCAGCCACCTAATCCTCAGCGCCTGGGCTCACGGGGAGAAGCACCTCGCCCCCAAAGGGCAACCCGGACCCGCTGCCACCGGTCGGAACCCGGGAGGCGCCAGCAGCAGCCGGAGCAGCAGTGGCACGACGTCTTCCTCTTCTTCCTCCGACTCCTCCTCCCCCGGGGCTTCTCTGGGCAGCCAAGGGAGCGGCTTGGAGCAGACCAGTTTCCAGTGGAGCCCCTCGGGGCGCCGGACCGGCAGCCTCTACTGCAGAGTGGGCATCGGTTTCCATCTGCAGATCTACCCGGATGGCAAAGTCAATGGCTCCCATGAAGCCAATATGTTAAGTAAGTTGCTTGCTCTCCTGGCCAAGCGCGTCCTAAGCAGGCGGTGGGGGATTCGGGAAGGACAGCGGTTATTCCCAGGCCCCAGGGAGCACCTTTTGGAACCCTAGCCGCTGAGACCCAGCTGGCCCTCGAGACGGCCGGGAGGGTTGGTTGAAGATGCGTCTATACCGCACGCAGACGCGCACCCCTCTCGTGGGTATGAGGAATGGCGATTTCTGAGGTATAGGCTACCAGAGGCTGGTGCACAAGACAGGTAGACCTTGTTTCCAGTTTGCCGGCGTCCCAAAGAGGAGCCCGCAGCCTGTGCCTGGAGAAAAAACAAAAATCTTCTTTCTGCTCGTTTGGTTTCTGTTTACCTTCTGCTTCTGTTTACTAGGCTAGCATTTTTCAAGAGGCATCAAAGTGCATCCCTTTTCCTAGCCCATACCTGAACAGTTATTTTTTTAGAAGAATCAAATCTCACATGCCGCCCCCCAACTGCCACCATAAACCCCAGAGTAATATATATTATAGTATATGTATCCGTGTTTATGTCTATTGTATATACATATTTGCATATTATATACATATAGAATATACCTATATTCTAGGGGAGACCAGACATGCCCTGCTTGGAAGAAGACAGTGATCTGGAAAACTGGACACGTTTAGAGAAAGATACGTGATGGACATTTGAGTGATTAATTTCAGAGTTGGGTTTAGCAACGTTTAGTATGTTGAGACCATGACAGCACCTTGTTAGGAAGTGACCAGCCTCTGGTCCCCAAGGACAATTAAGGAAAAGTTATTTATTTTGGAAGAAAGTCAGAGGACGTTCAATTCCTTATGGGTGCATGTCGTGTATGTTTTTTTTTTTTTAAAGCAAAGTTTTACATTTTCTTTCTGAGTTTTCTCTTTAGCTCTTCCTCTTCTCTCCCTCTTTCCATCGTCTCTTTCCTTCCACCCCATCTGCGTTTCCAGACCATCACTGCCGCTCCTCTGATTCCTCTCACTGCCTCTAGGTAGAGGAGGGTAGAGATGATTTGGGGGCGTGTGCGGGACTAGGGCGATCTCTTTGAGGCTTTTCCTCGGTAGGGCCAGATCGCTCATCCAGCAGGGGTTAATCCAACAGATAGACCAACAGCCGGGGCCTGTGAGATATTCAGGAAGAGCGGGAACGTGGCCAGGAGATTGCGCTGCGTACGGTCACCTGGCTGTCGAGTGTCAGCTTGGTAGCTCCCAGGTGTACTTAACTTGCTTCGTTTCAAACCAACAACCCCACGGGCCATTGAGCTTCTGACTTACCCAAGCTCCGGAGGAGCGGGGGCGCCACCGCGGGGCTGGCAATCTGACAGCCGCCTCCCAAGCAGCGTTGGAGGTGTGTGTGGGGTGGCCGGCTGGCGAGCCTCCCCCCCCCCCCCCGGGGG
>NW_024426996.1:19646048-19728134 GCF_017311325.1 Ursus maritimus | reverse complement strand
GGGGTTCAGGAGGCTGGGTGTGAAAGACCTGGCGGTTCGCGCCGGAAGAGCAGCGGGTCCACGCCCGCCCCTGCCCCAGACTTGTCTTGCAAGCTGTGCTGCTCCAGCTGGCAGTGTTACACGTGTTGAGGTGGCCTGGAGCCCTGAACCGGACAGAGGGCTTTTCGAGTGTACCCTTGCGAGCCCCGGGGCCTCCCACGCGCTCCGTGGAGGAGCCTGTTTCTATGTTTTAAGGTTCATTTCACCCTTACCAAAAACTCACCGTCTTTGGTGATAAAAGGCAAGGTCCGTTAGGGTGAAGGGGATTTTTCCGAGATTTCAGAGACAGCGAGAGTCACATTTACTTCAGTATTTCCATTTGTCTTGCTCCTTTCCCCCACCCAACTCTTTGCTCCACCAGATACCAGACAGAGCTCAAGTCCCACTTCTAGTGATCTTTCCACCTTTCTTTTACAGGAAAACGTTTTCTGTTCTGTTCTTGTAGTTTATCCAGGAAAACAGCAGCAACACAAGATAACTTCTGTGTTCCCAAGGGAGGACCCAAAGTTAGCGTGCAACAGGCTGCTGGTTGGATCTCAGTGGGGATAAAAGAACGTATCTAGGGTGGGTTTGGGTGTACTAGGGATCTCCGAAAACCAGACTCATTCCCTATATATTCACCCTCTTCTCTTGGAAAAGACAAAGATTTTTGCAGCTTAGGCCTTGTCAGAGGGAAAGTTGTAGAAAAGCATAGGAAGGAAAGATGAGACCAGATGAACAAAGAATACACTCATGTAAAGGAGGCATTGACCAATATCTGCTATTTCTAAGGTACAATTTATTTCAAGTCCACTTTGAAAGATACCTAAAAAAGAACAGGGATGTTTACTAAAGAGTGCCAAAATAAAACTTCCTTAATTTAACACTTAGCCCAATTAATTACAGTTTAGAATAGCCTTTCAGAGGTTAGTCTGTATCTTTCATATGGCTTGCCATCATTCAGTCACTCACTCATTCATTCATTCATACATTTATGAACCCATAATAGGCTATCTACACCATTAAGCTTGATATTTTGATTACTTTTGGGAGTTGGGGGATTTTTTAGTTTGTTTTTGCCTTCCATAGATTTTTTTCTCACCAGGAAAACTGTAACTTAAATGTTTAAATCATAGTGATTTTCTGCTTTGTGATGTCTGGAGTGTCCAATACTACTAACTATGATTTTGCTACCACTGCTGGATGAAGAGTTTATGAAACATGTCATGTTTAGTGGGAAAGTATGTAATTTGGAAATTTAAAGTAAGCCTCTGCCCTAAAGAGCTGTGAAAGAGAAACAGAAGCCAGCTAATTGTTGGGTGGTCATGTACCTCTTTGAAAGCAGCACTTGATGGTTTCCTGACACGTACATAAACTAAAGCATTGGTCATGGACTGTTGGTTAGAGTACATAAAGAAACATTTGATGTTTAAGTCTCATAAGAGACACTGAGAGCTGGGACCAAAGAGGACCGTAGAGGATACACCACAGTTTGACCTTATCATCTCATTTTACTGTCTTGAGTTAGCAGTGATAGAAAACTTACGTTTCTTTGGTTGCTGCATGCTACTTCAGAAAAGAGGCAAAACTTTGCCATCAAACTGCCCTCTAATAGGTTCTTTTAAACTCAGATGCATATATACATACATACATATATATATATATGTATATTTCACAACTATCATTTGATATTAACATTTCTGCCAACTGTGAATATTTTCTGGTTTCACCATCAGAAGTACACTCTGGCCATAGATTTTGAAACACAATTTATTTAGTTAAGGCATACCCCTTAATATGTTCTTAGCTTCTCTTATACAGTAGTCATCCCAAGTTTTGGAGACAGAAAAAATAAGCTCATTGCAGATACACTCTTGTTACGAAGAAATACTAGGGAAGGATGAAGAAAGATGGACAAGACAAGACAGATGATAAAATCCAACTATTGAATAGAAACAAAGGTTTTGCTTTAATTTATACGCTTTCAAGTTTAGTTTCAGTGCTTCTGTTGACTTACATTGGGCCATTGAAGAATAGGCAGTCAAGTAATTATCAGTTCAAGGAGCAGAAGTTGAAGGCTATGGCTGCACAAAGCCAAAGTGTTCACATAAAATATGAAAGTTCCAATCATATATTCTGACTAAACCGAACCCACAATTTTACTAATTTTTAAAAATCTAAATTCATTATCAATTTTGGAGTCATGTAGAGTCAGCCTTTTAGATAGTCCCCCAAGCCTAGCTAAATCAGAATCTGTATCTACTGAGTAGGAAAACGCAAATGGAAGATTTCTGTTACTAATGTCATCCCTGAAAACTGCTAAACTGGGTATTTCAAGATTCCAATTTGATAATGATGCAGCGTATCTGTTGCTGTGTGAACGCAAGTAGAGAAACTTTAGTTTTAAATTATTTTTCTTTGAGGATTTTCAGATGAGCTGTTGAAAGCTTCTGAATACATGGGATATCTGTCTATTATGTCATTCACTAAGAAAAGAGAAAAGGGAAAAGTCTACATGATTTTATCAGCCATCATTAATAGAGTCCTGCTGTATTAAAAAATCTGGAAAGGACTAAGGTAAAAAAATCTAGACATATATTTTCTTACTGAAATAAACTTACTTTGTAATGCATGCCTATGCTTGTAAGTAGGTGGATTAAACAATGTGTGTATAAATTCTTGCCTCCTTCAATCTAGATGTCAACCCCGAAATTCCACCAAGAGAAAATAGTTTTTTTCTGTTAAGCACTGCTTTTTTCTTTTGATCCTCTTACATGTTAACACCCTAGGAAAGATAACACATTGTCACCAGCACACTAATAGGAAATAATTACCCTGCCTGACTCCCCAAGCAGAAGGCCAAAATTGCAGGAGAGTAAAACGTGTATCCATACATGTGTGCACACGGGGTGTCCTGAAAAAGGAAAGAGAGGTTGTGAGAAGGTCAAAGTAAACAATCCAGTTTAGCAGACGTTCATTGACTATCTGATCTGTGAAATACCCTTGGCCTTCCACAGTTTTGCTTAGGGATACCATCTTGGCATCCATTATGCGAATTGTAAATTCTCATAAAATTTATTATTACTGCCTCAAATAAGAGTCAGGAAATCACTGAAATTGAGAAAAATTTAGAGAAATGTTTTCTGGGATTTATGTATGTGTGATTTAATGCATGTGGGTTTAAAATATTCTATAGAATTCTTTAGTGCATTGCCGAGATTTGGCATAGTAAAATCAATAATTGTGTGATCTCTTGGAATCTGCTCCAACGTTCTAGTAAAAAAGACATTGTGAAATTACTGTTGAAATTACGCTGGAAATTATGATCTTAATACTGTTCTCAATATTACAACATAATTACATTACGATTTAGAAGATCATACCAAAGTTGCCTATGTGAAGAAGTAATTATTTCATCTGATCTCATCTTTATCTTTCCTGCAGTCTTCATAATTTTAAATAGAATAAAATATGTGCAAGTACATTTTTAAGCTTTCAACTAAATATAATTTTTTAAAAAATTATAAAATCCATTATTCCCAGGCAATATATCATTTTTACACTGGAACTTGCAAGAAAAGAAACCAAGCAGTATATAATAAAATAATAACCCTTAACATATGTTATTTCATCTTCCCAATCTAATTTGTTATGATGCAAATTTTACATAGCATTATACCCAGAATGCGCACACAGTGTGTTAGGAAACAAGTGACTCAAAATGGGTTTTTCTAAAAATAGAATACATTACTTGTCAGAAGCTATAGTTTGCAAAGGCAAAACAGTGCTCCCATTAAACAAGTATTTATAGAGACTTTGTCTTGACCTCTCAAATGTTAACCTGTAAATAGAGATATTTAATAAGAATTTTTTCTTTTATGCTACCATGTATTTTTTTTCACTAACACACAGGTTTGCATTTACAAAACCAAGTAATTTTCCAAAGAATGGAATGAAAACACTAACATTGTAGAAGCATGAGTAAATTGGGAGAAAACATACAACGAACTCTCCTTTTCTACCAACCCACATTGTCTCTTTTGTTTCTCTCATTCCACACAGAGACAATTTCTCATGTTTCTGTCTCGTTTTTTAACACATTTATGCAACATTCACAATCACTTCCCCATCTTCCTAATATCTAAAATCATTAAGGCTGTTTTTAGTGTCATTCTGTAATTGTGATGGAAATATAACTTTGTATCATGTTCTCTTACCGCTTTATTAACAACGTTATCACAGCATATTCCGTCGTGCATTGTCTGTAACTTTGCAAAGCATTCTGTGTGCTTTGTCATGATTAGACGAAATGGTAATGCGCCTAAACCCTTGAGTGTGCATCACAGTCAAATAATTTGTACAGCAAAATCTATGGAAAAGAGCATTTTGAAAACATTTTGAAGAAAATAATTTATGAGACGACAGTTTCTTTAGGAGTTTCTTCCTAAAAGCAAAAGTAGTTCCTTTCAAATAGTTTTTTGGGGTTTTTTTGTTTTGTTTTCAAGAAACATCCACTAGTAAAGGGGTAGCAGCAGTTTCCTGGAGATGGGCTTTATTTACTTGGGACTAACTATGCTTATAACAAATATAACAAAGACAGCAGTTCTTCTGCTCCCCCTTCCCCCCCCCATGAACTTTCTGATCAAGTGTTTTTAAGAAATCAAGTTGAATAAATAAGCAGCAGTATTTGCTACAATTTTAGGTATTAGCTCACATTGTGCAAAAAAGTGCTTAATATATTCATATATATGTATTTATATATTATATACATATGTGTATCCATAGTATTGCCTTTTTGGGAAATTGAATAATTTTATATGTACTTCAAATACTGCAGGGGGAGGTTACTATTTTTAAAATTTTCTGGTGAATTTCTCTATTCAGCAGAATTCTGTTGAGATATCCTAATTAGTATGTATAGTCAGAATAATATAGATTGAAAGGTTGAGATTTTCCTCCCTTCCCCATCCTTTCTTCTTTTCTTCCTTTCTTCCTAGGATAGGTCCTTTTCTAGCTCTAGTGAACTATATTATTTTGTCCTCCCCCAACTATTTTTTGGCAATTTGATGTAGGCAATTAACTAAAAGCACTACACTTTTCTCATGTTCATATAACATTATATATGAGTTTATGATAAACAGGCAAGCATCCCAATTATATATAGACTATGAATTTCATCTTCTTAAAATACTCTATGAACTGTGGTATGTGATTCTCTTGACATAGTTGATGTGGACTTTCAAATTATTATAGGAGACAGAGGCACATTGACTTGATAATGCAAACTATGAAATACTAAATATAAACAGGAATGTAATAAAATAGCTCATTAAATATTTTTTGGCCAGAAAAGCCATTTAAAATGCAAGCTGTCTCAAACCATAATGCATTGAACACTCATTGAGCCAATAATCCCAAATTATTTATAATGCTTTCAACATCTTTTTATGTGTAGTCTCTAAATGAACTACTCACTGAATGATTGAATATGATATATTGATTTGTACTTGTATAGTTAGCATAATTTGAGAAGAGGGATTTATTTCATGTAAATAAGTAGAATTTGTCTCTGGCTTTCAATGGTTTATACTAGTCTTGAGCCAGACTTTATGAGATTTAATATTAAAAGCAGTGTATTATCTCTGATAGAAAACAATGGATGAGAATTATTTTGAAAAACATTTAAAGAAATTCTTTTCAATTCCTTTGCAACTTGAGAAGCTTCTATTGTTAAACATTATTTACTAAAAGTGATTTATTTATAAGAAAAAGAAAAAGAATTACTAATGAACCAGAACTAAATTTTTGAATCTTAAAATTTGTTATTTTAAGTTAATGCTTCCGTGCTAGGCTTTTCTTTTTTAACATAATGAATGTCATGAAAAATAAGGATGTTAAATACTGTTTTTTTTAAAAAAATAACAGCTATAAAGAATGAAAAGAATCTATGTAGAAATTTAATTCTTCACAATGATATATAGAGGAGTCTGTGTTTTATTTTGGGATTTCTGTCATCCTAGGTATTTTGGAAATATTTGCTGTGTCTCAGGGGATTGTAGGAATACGAGGAGTTTTCAGCAACAAATTTTTAGCGATGTCAAAAAAAGGAAAACTCCATGCAAGTGTAAGTAGAACCACTTTATATTTGTTAAAGGTGTTACGGAGATTTTACATTTGTAGAATGGAATGAAGTGATTTTCCACACTGGTAGATGAAGAATTTGTTCAGAGGACATAATCGTTGTTTTTTTTTTTTTAAATTATATGTACATTTAACCAAGATGTTTTTGTAAGTAATTATTTATATATTTTATTTACTTGAAAAGATAATATAGAGTCCACAAAAATTTTAAGGATGAATGTATTAGAAAATAACACTCTCAAAGTGATTGCTATTATTCATTTCTTAAAATTGGTCTGAGGGAAAATACTATGGAAATGATAACACTATGTGACAGTTAAAATGTCCAATTTATGGTGCTTGTGTGCGCATATTTAGTAGATCAGGTTCTTATTCAACTTTACAAGCTATTCGTGATGTCAAAAATTAGGTCTAAGTAATATAACGTATTTTCACATCAGTAAGTATGGAGAGAAACCAATAATGAGAAGATTTTGATCTTTCTCAGAGAAATTTAATTTATCCATTTGAGGACTCTCATGTTGTATTTTTGTTGCATCAAAAACAATACTTCTTAAATTACAAAGACTAATTTTGCGCTCAAAAATTTCTTCTAGTTACTTCTATGTTTTTAATAAATTTACAAATTATAGATTTCTATGGTTTTTTTCTGAAAATGTTCACTACTTGGGAAGCATTGAAACATTTTAAAGATAATAAAATATGTCAAGCTTGTATGCCCAGCACCTAAAAGTGATGTATGCTTTTTCTGCAGCATACTAAGATTTGTCACATTATATCATTTTTACAAAGAAATTATTATTTAATATTAGTACTTATTTTCTTTAATTTTTACTAAATGAATTGAAGAAATACCACTTTTCTGGTTTTTGAAGTATATAGGAACTTTTAATTAGGATGGTAATCAATTGAAACTTCCTATTTATGATTTTTGCTTACAGATCTTGAAAAAATTCATTGAGAGTATCACTTGTTTCAATGTGTAAGAATTTCAATTTTCCTTTTTCTAAAGGTGACTTGTTAATACCTCTTGGAGGGGGTAGCAGAATTCAAGCTATCTCTATACTTATTTGAGGATTAAATGAGATAATACATTTAAAACTTTTAAAGCAGCATTAGATACATAGTAAGTGCTCAATAAATACTATCTATTATTATACAGTAATCTAAATATAATAGATACTGAAATCTCAGTTGATTGAGATAAATGCAAAACCTTTGCTAAGCTCTTTAATCATCGATTACAAGAATTATGAAAAGATTTACCTACTTCACCTTTTGAGTGGTTATTGTAATCTAGCAGGCTATAATACAGTTTTCATAAAGTAATTGCTCTTTGATTATTTATTTTAAGGGGCAAAGTTTTGCATCACTGTGCACAAGTAGGACCTGCCATTTTATCAAAAAAATAATATTTGATTTTTAAAAATCCACATGCAGAATAGAAGACAATGATCAAACACATCTGAGCACAATAGCTTTTTCCCCAGTCTACTTTAAGTTTGTAAAAAATTGAAACACTTTCAGAATCTAAGCATCATAATAAAGTGCAGTGCATGTAAAGAAACTTTCTCATATTGGTTTGTTTGGGGTGAGCACCTTAACCTTTAAATCGTTCTGATTTATGCTCTAGTACATGGAAAAAATAGACTAAACTTGGGCCAGCTTAAGGATAATTGCCACGCAACTCAAAGTATTACAAATGGATGCCAATTAGAGAGGTCACACCGAGAGGTGAGGCTACATGATTCCCCTGTCAAATGCAAGGAACAAATTTCCAGAAATTTGACCCAAATGTCTAAGGATGGCTGGCTGAAATCATGCAGATAATGTAAAAACAGCATCTGTTATTCTTTCTCATCTTGGCAGGCTAAAGTTATTTCATGGAATAATGACTTTTAAACAGTACAAAGCAAGTCTTGCTCTTGTCACTCACTGAAGCTCTTTGATATAAAAGTCATTCTAATGACTTTGAGCTGAATTGTAGATAAAAACTTAAGCCCTACGATTATGTGGATTCTTTTTAAACCAATTGTCCAAGCCCACTTTCTCTTCTCTGAGCTTTTATTAGCACTTTTTCTCTAGATGGAAACCTAATTAAATTAAGTGATTGATTTTTAAGGAAGTTGAATTTAGGAAAAGTATTAATCCTAGCAATTATCAGTTTTATGCCCAGATGGTTTCTTTCTTGTGTTTTTCTAGTTAAACACATTGAAAAATTGTTCTTGTAACTTTAGATATAATTATTTGATTTAGTTTTGATTTTCACAAAATTGCATTGTCACTAAAAAGACTAAAAACCTTTATATCTTTAGGATTAAATGTGTAATTCATGAGCTCCTTTTAATTAATAACTGGGCAGAGACATTTAAAGAGTACTTCATAATCATTTTGCTATATATATATATTTATATTTATATATCGTGTACATTTTAAACTTACAAATGGTATATATACATTATATCTCAACAAAACTGGAAAAAAATTTAAGTTAATAGAGCACTTTCAGGGTTTTTTCTATAAAGTAAATATGAACCAAAAATGTAAAGCATTCATATAATTCTGGGGAAAGTAATTCCCATACTGTGTTGAGAAATATTCATGGATAATTGTAGATTTTCAACTTAGTTGTACAGTAACAATTAGAATATTAAAAATTAGTTGCTAGGCACAGCCAATGTATTTGCATAGTTCTTTAAAAACTCTTTTACTCACATTATCTCATTACATGATTAGATGAAGAAAGAGTATTAGAGATGTTAAATCATTTCCTAAGTTAACACAGTTAACAAGTAATTGAACCAGAACCATCCTTTTAAAATTCTTTTTCTGTAAATGCTGTAATGCTTCGTAGGTAAAAGCTAGTTGGAGGAAGATGCTAAGTTTTGTTTGGAACCAATTACATTGTTTTCACCTACTGTTTTATAGGAATTAATAATTGCATAGTTTAATAATATTTTCATATTACATGTTAAAGAATAAATATTGTGGTGCATCTTACAATAGTTTGTTTGTGCTGTGCACCCCCTTACCCAAGCTCTGTTTGGACTCTTTTTCCCCCATCTATTTCTGTGTCTCTAGCACTTGACTTTAAAGTCTAGAGAAGCAGAGGGCATGTGTTCACCACAGATCTTATCACAGAGTTTTACACAGGTTGGTCCTTCGATGTGATGATGTGTTGCATAGGGAATGCCTCTCCAGATGAACTTTCAAAGCAGAAGAGAGCTCTGTTTTGTTCGCTGAAATTTTTCATTTAGAAAATGCTTCATTATCAGCAGACACAAAGATGGCAGGCAGAAATAAGAGCCCAGAATGGGTTACACTTAGGCGACATTTGTGCTGATGGTTTTCTCGCGCTAAGTTTGTTAATTCTGTAAGAGAAATTTTGTTTGAACGTCAATGATCTCTGCAGGCACTTCTTCCTGCACTTATTCAACCTGCATACTCGTCGCAACCTACATGCAGCTCTCCTTATAATCTCTACCAGTACACTCCAAATAAACAGTGCAGCCAGATTCCTACCACACAGGTTTTTTCAGCATTCTTTACAAGGATGAGGGTGTCCGCTCTTCTCCTTCTCAAGATATGCTGGGAATCATTGAGAGTGGGAGTAGGTGTCTGCCTCCCAAAGAGCCGTGAGGGTTAGTCAGAGTCTTCGCTGTGACCTCTACTCTCCTCAACTCATTCCAGGCTGAGGTACCTGTGGAAATGAGCTCGCTTCCCTTTCTGTCTGTCTCTCTGCCTGCTTGTCTGTTCCTGTTCCTTCCTCACTCTGTTCCTGCTCATTCCTCAGGTTTGTTATGTCTATCGAAATCCCCATAGAGAACCATTCTGGTTTATCTGAAGTGGGTCCAGATGTAGGAGTGAGAGACCTTGAGTGTGGTGGTTACCAACACAGTTAGATTGTATCATTCTAGTTAAATTAAACCTAGTCATTTTACCTAATCTTTCTCTTCCTTGGTTTTATCAGCTGTAAAAAGAGGAAAACTAAAGTAACAATCTATTGTGATACTTGAGCAGTTTAAATGAGATAATACATATAAAAGACTTAGAATAGTGCCTGGAAAGTATTCAGCATTTATTTTTTGAAGATTTTTTTTTTAGTTTGTTTATTTGCAAGAGACAGAATGTGCAAGTGCACGAGCAGGGGGGAGGGGTAGAGGGAGAAGCAGACTCCATGCTGAGCAGGAAGCCAGGTGTGGGACTCCATCCCAGGACCCTGGGATCATGACCTGAGCTGAAGGCAGACACTTAACCAACTGAGCCACGCAGGCGCCCAGGATTCAGCATTTAACTTAAAAAAGATCTTCCTTAATTTGTTGTCAGGCAGCTGTGTGATGATCCTGTCTCCTCTCATAGAAGACTTTCTGATTTGGGGGTCAGGCAGCTGTGACCCCTCAGATATGTAGACCAGCCCCAAATCCTATTTATCCTTGACCTTTTTCTCTTTAGGTCCAAATTTTTTGTGCCCCCAGGAGCCCCTTATCTCCAGAGTTTTCCTTTTTTCCAAGAACCGAATTTGAGAGCAAAATTCTCAGGCTCAAGCTCTTAAGAGACAAGGATTTCTTGTGATCATAATCTCATAATTCTTTTAGAGCCCTGTTGCATCTTGTTTTTTCCCTAAAGAAAACGGAAATCCTGGAAAAGATGGCTATCATGTTTTTTTCAGGCTTTTCATAAAGTACGCATGCTAGCGCATTGCCTATTGGGGAAGAAACATTTTAGCTTATTTTAAAGGTCCAGAGAGAAGCATGTGGTAGAATTATTTTTGTTTCTCAGGGTTTTAGGGGATCATGTTTGGAAGGAAAGCTAATTGCAGAGTTTACGAAATAGGCATGGAATGTGTGCTTGATCAGCCCTAAGCAAGGACTAGAACGTCTTCCTTTCCTGGTTTCGGAGGGTGCCAGCTGGCTTGCCCAGGATGGGAGTCTGGACTGGACTTCCTGCGCTGGGGGCAGTGTGAGGAGGAGTCAGCAGCCCCAAGAGCTCGGCATGTTTACTGAAAGGGGAAATGGAGGCTTGAGCAATAGTTACCATCATCATAAAAAAATAACCTATTAAGCACTCCACTCTCCCAGTCAAGACCATGAGCTCTATAAAGGCGCTTGAATAGAAGAACTGCCCTTGCCCTCTAAGGGCTTTCAATTTACATAGTAAAACCAAATGTCCAGTAATTAAGGCTCAAAAAATGGGCTCAGGACGCTGCCTTTGCAGTAAATGCCAGTTTTCTCTTAACTTCACACTATGTGAATCTACCTAGAGAGCCTCTTTTATTGAGGAAATCTGGGTTGACTTGTAGCTTCAGAGATCCATTTCAGCCAAAAGCGAGAGACGGTGTTCTATTTCTCCAACGGTTTGGGGAATGGCGTTGTTTTTCATCAGTATTTTAACACGGAGCAACTTCAAGACAGGTAGGATTAGATGGCAGTCTAGGAGATGCCCTGGGGTTTGTGTGGTGTGAAGGAGCTGGAATCTAGGAGTCAGAAGATCGGAGCTTGAAGTCACAGGTGCCTGCCCTGGCACTTTGTAAACGTGGGGCTTTAGGGAGTTGTTTTCTTTACTTCTCTGACTGGAGAATTAGATAATAGCACCCTGCTCGTCACGGGATTGTTGTGAGGATGAAATAAGAGATGTAAAGTCCCTGGCACATAGGAGCCCTCGACAGCCCAGCTTTTTGAGTTATTAAGGGCATCAGAGAGAAAACTCTTACCTCACCTGCAGATCACACGGGATGCTGGTTAATGGTGCAATTCCAGAGTCTCACCCTAGATTTACTAAAACACAACCTCTAGAGATAGGGCCTGGGGAATCTGCATTTTGAACTGGCTCGCGGAGTAATTTTAAGTCAATTCGTAAAGTTTGGAGGGGGAGAAACCCCGTGGTCAGTAACCTTCATTACATTACCTCAGGTTGGTTTATTATCACACCCAACTTGTATATTCCCTTGGTCACTCAGGATGAAGAACCGAGATACAGAAAGGACAGATGTTCAGTGCCAAGCAGGAAGTAGGCTATGCCCTGGAGATAGCACAGTATGGCTGCAGCTGACCTACAAGAAACCTTTGTAGTCAAGAGTAAAAGGCAACCCTTTGGGTGCATGCCACCCTGCACTGGGTACTCCGCATGGAAGCAATTGGAACAGGGTCTGCCTTTTAACCTTTAATCACCACCAATGGTGGTGCCTTTGGTCAGGGAACATTCAGCACAACCACACAAAACAGGCTAAGGGCACCTGGCCAGGGCAGCCCCATATGTGGGAATAGGAATGGGACCCGAGAAGCACTAAAAGGAGGTAGGGGGACCAGAAGCAGGGATGCATGCAGTAAGGGAACTTTGCTTAAAGTACAATTTGGTTTATAATTGTTTTTATTACAGTCTGTAATAATATTTTAATTATTTAATAATATTACAGCCCACAATAACATTCTAATTATTTATATTTGGTTAATTATTTCTTCACAAGGTTTTTCAAAAGAGGGAGGCAAATTAAAGAAAACAAAGTGAGGGGTGCCTGGGTGGCTCAGTCGTTAAGCCTCTGCCTTCGGCTCAGGGCGTGATCCCAGAGTCCTGGGATCGAGCCCCACATCAGGCTCCTACGCTGGGAGCCTGCTTCTTCCTCTCCCACTCCCCCTGCCTGTGTTCCCTCTCTCGCTGGCTGTCTCTCTCTCTGTCAAATAAATAAATAAAATCTTAAAAACAAAAGAAAAGAAAAACCTTAAAAAAAAAAAGAAAACAAAGTGAAATAAAGAACTAAAATTAAATATCCCACAAACTACAAGGATTATACTGCTATTGGTCCAAATTCACTCCTTTCTCCATCCCCCTTCCATATACTGCATATGTCCTTCTGTTGTTGCACGAAGTGAGAATTGGTGCTTGTTTGCGTGGCCTCAGCTCTTTCACTGCAAGATCCTTAAGCATCATACAACAGGATATTTGCGAAGGAACAAAACTACGTTAAGAGGTTTTAGAAAGCTTTTAAAAAATAATGTTTCAGAAGGAATTTTCTGTTTGGCTTCCTTGACCCTCAGATTTCAATTAAGCAGAATTAGTCTTTTCTAAAATATCCCAGTTAATCAAAGTTTTACTTTCTTTGAACTGAATTTGACCTTTTTCTAAACATCCATTGTGTGTTCTCTCTGTGGGAAAAGATGAGTAGAATCAAGGCACAGCGTCCTTCTAATCCAAAATTTCTTGTTTTCCCTAATTACACTCTTTCCCTTCTTCTGAAGAATTAGGCTATCCAAGGAAAAAATAGTTTCATTTGTTTAAATTTCATTTGTTTTGTCCATTAGGACTATATTAAATTACATTAGAACTATATTAAATTGCACAAAAATTAGTTGAACATTTCATTTTAATTTTGCAATTATGATTTGTTGAATGTAACTTGTTTTTACACTTGCAAGATCAAGGAGAAGTTAGGGAGAAAAACATACAATGTACTCAACAAAGAGCATGGACAGGACCATGTCTGTATTGTTTCTCATTGTAAAAGTGGCAACTAGCACAGCGCCCGACATGTGATACGTAGTCAATAAGCATCTGTTGAATAGACTTGTAAAAAGTGAATTTGAAGCAAAGATACGGGTTCTTTTAGGAACATTTTAGTGTTTGGTCTTATAATGCCCGATGGTGCTAGCATGATGCGGTGATGGGTGTCCTGAGTTCAGTAGCTTATTTGAAATTTCATTCACCTCTCTACTTTACACCTTAACTGTAGAAAAAGTCTTTACGGCAACTTCACTTTTTCTAGGAAAATAATGTAGTTCTCTTATTTAAAAAGTATATGTTTTGCCAAAGTACTTCTTATAATTCAAAGGAGATTTTAAAAATTAAAAGTAGCCTAGAAAATTTACCATGTGAAACTGTGTAATGGTAAATGTATATGTATTTAAATACCTGTAGCTAAGACCTGTATTGCTTACTGACTGTCTGCTATAAAAACAGTTCAGGCGTGATATTAGGGACAGAAATTCATTGCTTAGGGTCACCATCTTGTCTGAACAGGGCCAGGAATAGTGACAGGAGCAGTCATTCCCTCAAGAAGAAACTAGATCTCCTGATGAAAAAATTCACTGAAAGGTTTGTTTCAAATGGTTCTGTTCCATCATCACAGCTGGAAGAATTTTTCAGACAAAACATTAATTTAGAAGTCAATTAAGAAAGCCCAAACAGTCTGACTGCCTTTGCTCCTATTCTAATGTGGGAGCTGTGTCTACGGCCATACCACCCTGAATGCGCCCGATGTTGTCTATTGTGGGAGCTGGAAAGGCTGCCGGGCTTCACGTGGTGTGTGGGGCCTCAGGTTCTGGGCACCTCAGCCTCAGGTGACAGTTAGGTGACCCCCGAAAAATCTAGAGCCCCAACAGCCTTCTTTCCTCTTAAGAAAGAGCTTAAGAACATGAATCTGAAGGAGGAAAAGAGAAAGGTTTTAGATGGAATAATTTTAGCAGGTGGAGTGGTGGGCTTTCACCCATATGAAGACTCTAAGATGGAATTGCTATAGGTTTAGATTCACCATGGTGTGTGTGTGTGTGTGTGTGTGTGTGTGAGTAAAGAAAAGGTTAAATAATGTGGTACACTTAAAAAACCTGTCACAATTGAATAACACAATCACTGCTATCCTTTTTCAGGAAAATGGATTTTTGCCAAACAGGAGTAGAAGTCAGGTCAAGGTATAATGTATATATATTTTAAAATGTTTTTCAAGTACATTTAAAGAAAAAAATATGAGGCGGGGTAAATATACCTGCTATTCTCATTGATGAAGCCCCATCTACCTTTCTAAAATGCTTATCCTTTTATGTAGCAGAAAACATTACAGATGGCTATCGCTTTTATTTTAAAATAAAACTTTAGGATTATCTAATGAAATGGGAGAGCACTTAAGTCCTTTTAAAAGCCAGCAACTATAAAAAAAAAAATCTATGTTTGACTTGTAAGAAAGTCTTCTTACTAAAAAATAGGAACAGTAAATGTATACTCCTCTATACTGATGTCAGCACAGTGCCCTTGGCCTAGACATAGGCTGGTGGGGGGTGACAGGATGAAGGAATGCCATAGGTGGTGGTTCTTTAGAACACCTATTTCCAGCTGCTAGAGATCAAATCCGGGGAATCACCAGTAGACTTGCGGAAGTTCAAGATATATAACCTCATAGCCTTCAAATAAAGAGCTTTATTGATTGAACAGTATTGTCAGCACTTTGCACAAGTCAAAAAATTCATGTGGCCATCAACAGTAGACCTACGTAGAACATTGCCTAGCAGTGTTCCAACTTTCAGATGGCAGTGTTGTGCAGAGAACAGCTTGGCATTATTAGAAAAAGCAAGAAAAAAAAAAAGAGAACTCTTATTTCCAGTATAGTACCTCTTGGTCTGATATGAAAAGGATATCGCATAAATATTTAGTGCTTTTCTCTATAGACATCAACATATTTAGTATTTGCAAAAATACGAATTCTAGATAATGGTGCTCCCCGATATTGTGAAATGTGGTGGTCTGGTCTAGGATAGGAATTCTTATTCTTTGGGACTTTTGGCATCTTTTGCATTTGAGGAAAGCTGTCCATCTTTCCCCTAGAAAAAATATTTTGGTATTTACAATAGCCCTATGGATAAGGGTTGTGGGCAAGGAGCCTAAAGCTAAGACCTCGATTGGCAGGATTGGTATTTGATCGCAGGTCTGACTCTATGCTCGTGCTCTTCCCTCATACATTTTCCTTTAATTCCTTAACAAAATGTTCTGTTAAAAGTTAATTCTTTAACTGGAAATTTCAAAGTAACTTAAAAGCAGTAACAGAACTTAAATATATTGAGTTCCTGTTATTTTTATGAACATTGATATTATTTCACTAAGTACACAGTGAACAGAAAATCACCAGCGATACAAGCATGGCACACTAAGCATCTTCAGGGCTCCTCCCGGCCGACTTTGTCAGCCTTATGTCTTCTTCCTTCTGCCACACATCCTATATGGAAGTTACTCCCTACGGTAGTGTCATGCTGACCTGGGGACACACTTCCCGCTCTGAGAACCCTTTCTCATGTCATCTGCCTTACTAATATCTTGTTGTACTTGAAGACTAGCTCAAATGTCACCTTTTCTAGGAAGACGTCCCTGCCCTCTGCCCAGCCACCCCCATCCTCTTAGATTCGCTTCCTCTATGCTAACATTGTACCCTCTGCATAACACTGTCCTAAGTCCCCGTATCAAGCTGCACTGCGATGGACATTTACTTGTCTCCTTTTTCCACTATTCTGGGAACATTTCAAGGGTAGACATTGTGTGTGTGTGTGTGTGTGTGTGTGTGTGTGTGTGTGTCGGTGTGTGTTGGTGTGTGTCGGTGTGTGTCTGTGTCTGCAGAGGGAGAGAGAGAGAGAGTCTGGATGAAGTATTGCTAGTGACTCCAAAAGTAATTTTTTCTTCTTGGCATCAAATATTCTCTCCTGTATCACTGTGTGAAGATGTATTTTTTCCTAAAGAACTCTAACACATGCAATATTAATAGGGCCATATGCTACCCCTCTCTCAGCACCATGAATCACACTGATAACATTGAAAAATGTATTCTTGTTTCAAAGGAATAATATGACCCCATTTCTCTGAACATGAATTCATGTTTTACCAGGCAATTGTTCCTTAGTAATTCAGTTCTATTTATTTTCTTGATGGCTTAAGAGGGGAGAAAAATCTTAAAATATTAAAAGTTAACTTTTTTACTGCCAATCTCAAAGTAATTTAAAAACCATAACAGAATTTC
Organism: Ursus maritimus; assembly: GCF_017311325.1. Lineage (NCBI taxonomy): Eukaryota > Metazoa > Chordata > Mammalia > Carnivora > Ursidae > Ursus > Ursus maritimus. The sequence goes on along the minus strand of NW_024426996.1, from coordinate 19,711,210 downwards.
AATATATTAAGAGTTCCTGTTATCCTTTTTATATACATTGATATTATTTCGCTAAGTGCATAGTAAACCGAAATCAGCATTACGAAGATGAATAAAGTAGGAAGATAGAAAGAAAATAGTAGTTTAAAGCAACCTTTTAAAAGAAGCAAAGGTGTCTTTACAAAAGAGAATGGGGGAGGAAGGCTTCTGTCAACGGAATTCTTGGTTTTTCTGTACAGTATAAGGACCTCATTTTATTGCATGCTGAAAATATTATTACTACTTAAATTTCTTCTTCTTTTCTCCCCCAGGCCAAATTTACAGATGATTGCAAGTTCAGGGAGCGATTTCAAGAAAACAGCTATAATACCTATGCCTCAGCAATACACAGAACTGAGCCAGCGGGCCGGGAGTGGTACGTGGCCCTCAATAAGAGAGGGAAGGCCAAGCGGGGCTGCAGCCCCCGGGTCAAACCCCAGCACATCTCCACCCACTTTCTGCCAAGATTCAAGCAGGTAGAGCAGCCAGAACTTTCTTTCACAGTTACTGTTCCTGAGAAGAAAAAGCCACCCAGTCCAGTCAAGCCAAAGGTTCCCGTGTCCGCCCCTCGGAAGAGTCCCAACACCGTGAAATACAGACTCAAGTTTCGCTTTGGATAATCTCCATCTTGGCCTTGGGAGAAACCATGCCTTCCCCTCAGGGGCTTCCAGGGGTGTCTTTACACTCGGAAAAAGAAGAACTTTTGGACCCAGCTCCACCTCTACCACACTGTCTTGAAGTCAGGTCACGGGTTTCAGTGCTACTGAAACAAAGCTGTTTTCTGATAGGAACTGAACTGGAATTCTTTGTCCAATATGGGGAGCACACGGCTTCAGTTCTGGAAGATGGAAAGCCTTTTGCTTTATGCTTAGTGCATACTTGGTATTTTCAGAAAGTTAAACAGCACGACTATGTATTTTTCTGAATTTTACAGATCAACCTGAAAGAACATACACGATACATTTTTATTTTTGGTTTCCAAAGAATATTTTGATGCAGATAAAGTATTTTATTAACTTTTGTTTTTTGTTTTTTGTTTTTAAAAAAGGTACCTCTGCATTGAGCATATTTTCTTACTTTTATTATTTTAATTAATATGACATAACCATTTGAATGCAGTTTATGAATATAAATGTGTTTATAGCCCATTTGTAACATGCGGATTTTTTTCATTTTTCTTGTTCATTGCACTTTTAATTTTTATTATTCTTTTACCATACCTCAGATAATGTAAGTTTAGTTCTTCATCTTAAAATGCTTAACGTCTCTTCAATGGCACCAAAGGCTCAGCATAGATCTGTGTGTGTGTGTGTGTGTGTGTGTGTATGTGTATGTGTGTGCATGCATGTGTGCGTGTGTGTAAATTCATGACAGTATGTGGAATCCTACCCCTTTGGTGGCTGGGCTGGAATGGCTTGGGACTAAGGAGAAAATATAAGGATTTTTTAATGGAATTATAAATTGGGGATAAGGAAAAAGATTCGAGACATAGGTCGACTAAGTTTGCAGCATTTATTGGATCTGATTCTGCCTTGCCTTCATTTCTCCTTTTATCTACCCCCCCTGCCCTCATTCTTGAACAGCTGGAGGAATACATTTTATTCTGTCCATCAAGCACACACTATGAAACCAGAGTGCTTTAAAATACCTCTTGTATGACCCTCTGCTATCCCCACTGTATAGATCCACGGGGAGCAACCCACTTAGCAGAAAAACATGGAGACCCGAAGGAGATGAATCGTGTAACAGTTATGCACGTCGAGTCCCGTTGTCAAAAATATTCTTATTACTCAGCCTAATGCTCTTTGAGTTTGCTATCCTGAAGGTAACCATTCCAGTGAATAGACAGCCCTTTAGAATAGATACTTTCTGATGTAGATGTTTTAAAAAGCTGGCCATGCGGTATACGGAATTTAATTTGGGAAATTGATCATTGAAAATGGCACTTAATTCTCTGCCCAAATACTGAATGTTGGACATGAATCAGAGAAAATTTAAGAGAATTTACGTAGTTTATATATTTTCTTGGGCAAACATTTCTATGGAGTTCTATAAAATGCAAGTGTTTATATCCAGAAATATGCCAATAAAAAAGGTACAGCTAAAGCTTAAAAGTATGTCTTTCACAGGAAGAGCAAAAAGAGTTCACAGAAAGCTTGTGTCTTATAATTAAGCATGCTTCTTTTCTTTTAAAGGATACTGACAACATTTTTAAGGTATGGTTTATTTTGGTGCACAAATGCAAAGTAGAAATTTATCACAATTGAACTTACTACTCTTTAAGCAGATTGCTTTTTTAAAATGGAAACAAACTACACATATAATAGATATGAAATCACCCATCGACGAAAACATCATGCCTATACTCTAGTATTTTTTTTATTATAAAACCAATAATCTGACTAAACGTTGTCCACGTTTAATGCACGATTTTAAGAAATATAAAATGAAATACTACAAAAAATTTTCTTTAATTTATACATTATAATTCTCTTGGGTTAAATGAAACAAGATTTTGAAGACAAAATATGTCCAACTCTTATCCACCTGGCATATCACCTTATATGCACTGTAGAAAGTTGGAAACAACACTCTAGTTTATTCTAATATATTGTTAAGAATTGTGCACCATGCATCAAGTTCTTAGTACACGTGAAAAATGAAAATTGTAAAACAGAACAGTACACATGTGTTCCTAAATGGGCAAGGAAAAGGTGATATTAATGATGATTAACAACAAACTAAATTAATGCATATATTATATTAGGCTAATGCTGCTGGTAGTTTATGTTAAACTATAAAACAACAGCTTATCTTATACTCGTAGTTTGATTTGATTAGTATATGAAAGTTTAAGTAGGATAGTTAATAAATATATATTATGCAAGTCAGGACTCATTAATTTCAAAATTTAAAGGCAAGCTAAAATTTTTTTAAAAATTTAAATTACACTTATCGTCAGTTTACTGGCCATACACAATTACATTTAATTAATACTCACTGAAGCTTAAAGTTACCTAAATTAATTAATTGAATGAACTCATGTACAGAAAACATGTATAAATAGAACTCCTTACTAATACCTAGAACTTTTGATGGGGGGGGAGGGTCCTTGCTTATGTTGTTTTTGATAATTTTTAAGTAACTTGGCCCATCTAATGAAGTTGTTTAATCACGATTTTATTTATCTAAAAGCGTCAATGCATTTGGCATTAAAATTTAGAAACTTAATTTGCCTAGAAGAGAGATGGCAAATACCATCCGACTGAAAATTCAGTTTTATTAGTTATATTATGTTTAATTTAATGTAAGAAATTCTTTATTTGGAACATCTAAATAGATAAATAGAGGTTTCCAATAAGATGTAATAACACTGTGGTTTTTATTTCACAAATGATACCATCACTTCCTACTAAAGAAACTAATTTGAGAGTGTGGGTGTATATAAACTATCTTCGTTCTTTTGCCGAGTTATAGTGGGCCAGCAGTTCAAAATTGTGTGATGACAATAAAGGATAACGCCAAAAGTTATTTCTGATTATAATAATTATATTGTTTTAGATGCTTTTGTTTCTTAACACTGAAAATAAAACACTGTAAATCTGGTAGGTAAATTTTCTATAAAATTGATCTTGAAATAGAAGACTAAATAATTTTCTTACATTAAGCTTTTTTACCCTTCCAAAGGACTGAGGAAATAAGCTAGGACTTCCCACATTTTCCATAACAAAATGAAAATATTGCACAAACCAAAACCTTGAATCCTGGCACCATTTTTACAGTTGAAGAAAATTACTTGTGTAGTTTATTTGTAAAATAAAAGCAGTATTGCAGGCATGGCTGCAATGAGAAGCAAACAAAAATAATTTGTCAAAGGAATTCTACACCTCCTTTAAGATTTATTTCATTGCTACATCTAAATTTTGATCATGTGAAATCTATTTTTAATCCAATGATCTTTTTATCTTATTTTATTTTAAAGATTTTATTTATCAGACAGAGAGAGAGAGCTCAAGCTGGGGGAGCGGCAGGCAGAGGGAGAAGGAGAAGCAGGCTCCCTGCTGAGCAAGGAGCCCCATGTGATGAGGGGCTCCCATCCCAGGACCTGAGCTGAAGGCAGATGCTTAACCAACTGGGCCACCCAGGCGCCCCAAGCCAATGATCTTTTTAAAACGTTTTGAAAGAAGGAAACTTTGAGATAAATAAACATGACTCATGAGTTTTTTCTTTTAGTAGTCAGAACAATTGTATTAGCCAGTTTTTGAGATAAGATTATCATTTAATTTATTAGTCAAAGAAAAGAGTTAGCTCCTCCATCTTCCTCTGCCTACTGGAAAGTCTCAGGGGAGAGACGGGAGGTGAGCCCAGCTTGAGCTGAGTTGGGGCAGACGCTTTTACGTCTAAGAACCACAAACAACATTCAGATACGCCATGAGACAATTGAGCTACAAATCATCCATCAGTTTTTAAGCAATTTTATGCAATAAAAATAGTAGATAAGAAATCAAGAGCTCTTATATACTTTTTATTTGATTAAATTATCGTATTTTCTGACTCTGCCATGTATTTACCACAAGTCACTCTCCAGGCCTTGTTTCACTGTCCACCATGTAATCTTCACGTCACTCCCAGCTTTGTCATCATTGACTAATGAGTCTTCAAACGTTGAGGTACCAAAAAGAGGACATGGTTCCTCCTCAGATAAAACTAAAAATTGATGTCCAGATTATACCGGATAATCATGCGAAAAAAAATTGTTGATGAGGTGATAAACACAGACATTTTTTATTTTTAAGATTTTATTTATTTGAGAGAGAGAGGGAGCACGAGTGAGGGGGGGAGGGGCAGAGGGGAAGCAGACTCCCCTCTGAGCAGGGAGCACCATGCGGGGCTCGATCCCAAGACCCCAGGATCATGACCTGAGCCGAAGACAGATGCTTAAGTGACTGAGCCACGCAGGTGCCCCAAACATAGATATCTTTTGAGGGCCTTGTCTGGGATTTAAAAAAAATAATAAACTAAGTGTGAGATTAGATCAAGATATTTACAAAATGGGGATTAACTCTGGGCTTAGCATTTTATGAAGGACTTTGCAAATTTGAATTAATCTGGGGGGAATGGTCAGAGTAGTATCAATAGTTGATTCTCAATAGTTTTAGGACCTTATTAAACATGCAATTTTTGAGCATATCTGTTTTGACTGAAATCCCTCTTTCTCCATGAAGCATTCTACAAATTCATGAATGTGGGTAATCTGATCTTGACCCTACTCCTCCAAGTAAGTGTAGCTCATGACATAACTTCCCTCATCATTCCCTTATTTTCCCAATCATTCCGTAAGTATTTTCTGAGATCCTGATTTGCACAAGGCATTCGACTAGTGAAATATTCCTTTATTTGCTGAATACTTGTTCGGGTGTTCTCTGTGAATGTTAACATCAGTGTACACTCAGAGTTTGAATTTCTGGAGGGAATATACCTGCCCTCGTTGCACATTGCCCAACCCAAGTTCAGGCTAATCAAAAGAACTTAAATGCTCTTAGCTGATAGCAATTTTGAATGCCATGTTTCTCTGACTTAAAGACTTTGTGATGCCTCTGGGTATTCCACTTATTCCAGAGCTTGGTATATAATTGTATTTACATATAGGTTTCTGGCATATGTTAGGTGCTCAAAAATGTTTATAGAATGGATATAGGTGCTGAGTAAGATTTGATGAAGGTAATGATGACAGTTAGAAGTTCATGCAATATACGAAATGTCACATACTCCTACAAGAGTAAGAACACCTGCTACCCCCCTCACCGTACTTGGGACTTCTCAAACACAAATCCTGAGTCCAAACTGAAAATCCAGGCACTTGTAAGCTGCATTTAAGTACCAATAAATTACTCATTGTATAAAACTTCAATGTCTTTGGTGAACATAAAAATAGGTTACTGTGCAAATCCTGATGCTTTTGCTATTCGGAGACCAAACAAGCAGTCCAGTGGGATGTCAGTAGGTATCGATGGGAGACTGAAGACATTTCTTTTTGGTAATTTGTTTCTTCCCTTAACTCAGATAAACTCTCTCAGAGAAGACTGACTTTCTCTGTACCCTACGGAGAGATTAGTGAATACGTAATCACACAGTGACAGGTCTGGTTCCAGTGTGTTTCTCATTAAATTCTCTGTCGTTTTCTCTGTGGGAGGCTGGGAAATTTATCTGATTTTCATAAAGGGAGGTGAATGTCTGCTGGGGAGGCAACACAATGTCTTTTACTCTCTGAAGTGCAATTATGTCTCTGCTTCCCCAGCAGTAATTCGTTTTACCATAGGGCTCTCTTTGTAGGATGCATGTCTTCCATAACCTGTTTCCATACTTCAACACAGGTGATATATTCACATTTTTTAAAGTTCACTGGTTGTCCTACAATTCTCCTCACTAACGGGCCCCTGAGAGTAAGTGTAACTGCATACTAGAATATTAAATGGCCCAGAACGGTATACAAAGACCTCCCTAACAGTCACATCCTAATGGAGAATGGGACAGAAGAAGTTTAAATTTTAGAAACAAAAAGCAGCATAAAAGTTGTGTGTTCTTAGCCTGTGCTTTTTTGTGCATAAAGGGTGCACAAAAAGAGGTGAAAATGTGTTTTCTGTTGAAGTAATGGCAGAATAGCAGTCATCTCAATGACCACTCTAAATCCCCTCTGAGACCTGCAGTTCTTGTCAATTACGATTAGGAGGGAAAGTCATGCCCATTGGCATTACCACATTAGTTGTATCACTGGATAATAAAATTGGGTCAGCTCCAAGAGAGTCAGTTTTCACCTCAGAAATCATGTTGTCTGAGATTCTCAGCCCTTACCATCCGGAGAGCAAGACACCAAATGAGAAAGAGACACACATCCCAGCCTGCTGGCCGAGAGCACCAACCACAAGATCTCTCTACTAGTCAAGGGAGTTTAATGTTTAATGATGCAAAATCAACTCTGTCTAGCAAACTCAGTCCAAAGGAGACTACTCACACTAAAAGAATAATGATTTCTTGGTTGCTAATAATTTATGGCAGAAATCTCTAATACATTTCTAATAAAAACATTCAATGTTCATTTAACTCCTTATGGTTCACTGGCATTGTTCTGGATTCTAGGGGTAAAACTAAAATAAAGGACCTGTGTGTGTGTGTGCGGTGGGTACTTATATTCTTGCTTATATTATCAGGGCAATGGGTCATATCTTTTGTGTGTTACATCCAGTTCTCAGTTAGTTAAAAATGACACTTATTCTTGTTCAAGGAATTTAATATGTTAGGATGCTACTTACCACAATAGACTCAAAAGCTTAAGCCATAGGTTACATTACATACTTTGGAAGTATTTCACCAGTTTCTTCCGCTCTCCCTTTGAGAATTTATAGCATGTTTTCCACTGGTTATTGACAAAGATGCAAGATAATTCTATGTTCATTAAGAGATAATTAGGAGTCTGATAGAACATAGGAAAATGGAATGTAGGCTTTTTTAAGGAGACCTTAAATTCCATTGGTTATGACCAACCCTAGCCCGATAGCTACTAGGCTTGGAAGATCAGTGACCATCTCATTTCAGGATTGCTCAAAAATGGGAAAAACTGACTTGCGCTGTCAAAAGTCTGATTTATTTTCCAAAACAAAGATGTATACAGGATAGAAACAAGTGCATGGATTAAAAAATGAAGGCGTGAATGTGGTCCTGAGTCCCCCCTAACTTTTTAGCTGTCTTTCTACCTGCTTGCAGGAACCTGGAAAACTGTTAACAATTTAGCACTTAAAAAAAAAACAACACCAAAAAACAGTACCTCCCGCTGTTCTTCTTAAACAAAGGATTATATCAGACTCCCTTTGAGAACAGCTGCTGCTTTTGGGGCTGCTAGGATTAGTGCAAACGAACCGCCCCCAGGACAAATGAAGGGGCTTGGCAAGTGTTGCTGTGTCTACCTTCCGTGTTACAGAGGCACCTTGCCGTGCTTTCAGACAGCGTGCCTGTAACGTTGGCCTGCAGTCAATAAATATTTCATGTCTCCTGCCCCGAGGGTGTGCTCAGAGGACCACCCTGCAAGTATCTGCCTCTGTGGTCACAGCTTCATGCTGTGGGCGTAAAGGTGGGTGTTGAGCCAGAGGCAGGATGTACAGGCAGGATCCAATGTGGTTAAAATTCGGGATCACTGGTCTGGCTGTAGGGGATCTGGAGACTTCTTCATGTCAACACTCATTCTGGGAGGAGAAGCATGTCCACCAGAGGATTATCATCAAGCATCAGCGTGACTCACTCAAGGGTTAATGGAAGGAAACATTCATAAGAGGTGAGGTTGCAGGTTAAAAGAGAAATAGGGGCCTCTTGTACTCCTCACCAGGCTTTCATGGTTGAGGCATCTACAATGTCGTCCTCTGTTTAGGAAGGACCCTCGAAATCCCCAAAAGTCAGGGACCCAAGTGGAAAGGGATCCATGTCTCCTTAACTCTTTAAAACATGCCATGAGTTGTGCCTCAAAACAGTAAAGCACCAAGGAAATATCTAACGAACTGAATGATTCCGGGTTTGGTCAAGTTCCCAACTGCCTGATAAAGAGACTCAAAGGCCAGAGAAAGTAATGCCAGTTTTGTGTCACTAAAGAAAATAAGAGGAAAAATGAAAATGATGGCTCACCTAATGGAGGGGGGGTCTGGGTGTTATTATAATTGGGATGGCTTGCTTATTTATTTATTTCTTGCTTGTTTGTTTTTTATGGACATTGGTTGGGTACCTACTGTATGCCTAATATAGTACTAAGTGTTGGGTAATCAGAGATAAATAAGGCATGATTTATTTCTTCAAGAAGCTTAAAGTCTAAGGGTGCCTGGCTGGCTCGGTCAGTAGAGCGTGTGGCTCTTAATCTCAGGGTGGTGAGTTCAAGCTCCAAGTTGGCCGTGGAGTCTAGTTAAAAAAAAAAAAGCAGCAGCAGCTTAAAGTCTAGATAGGAAGACGGACAATCAAACAAATGAGGCCCATTCATCCTATGGTGGAGGGGCTGGGCTCGGTAGGCAATCACATTAGTATCAGTAACTTGACTACCATGTATTACTACTGCCACCTTATATTTGAACAGCAGCTTTAGTTTAGCACTTTTAGTTTGCAGAATATATTTAACTACCTTATCTGATTAGATATAAAGCGAAATCATCTAAGAAGAAACGAATAGCTTCTAAAGTGTTAGCATGAAACCTTAGATCTTGTAGTGCTCTGTGCAGACTTCCTCTTCGGTCCTGGGACACTCATTCCCAGCTCCTGGAGAAGCAGCTGCTCAAGGCTGTATCCCTGGACCTTGGGGAACCACCCCGCCCTGTCTGCGGTTACTCCCACTCCCAGAGGCACCCTGAGGCCAATGACTGGCTGGTTCAGACACAATGGCCTGGCCCACTTGCTACAGTTTGTCATAGAACTAGGGCCATACTAGCTTCAAAGCACTAGGAGACCTCTGCTGTCACCATGCCGAGGATCACCTTCTCCCTCTACCCTGCCTTCTTCACTTCCTTGGAGGTAAGGATGCAGATAAAATACAATACACTCAGTTAAATTTGAATTCCAAGTAAAAGATGCAGAATGTTTTAAGGTATTTAAACATTTCACGGGTACCCTGTATTTTTTTTTTTAATCAAATTCGGCAACCCTATTTACAGGTGTAACTCTCAAGAGCACTCCCCAATAAATTTCCCGTGTGCTACTCTCAGCCACAGATTGTTTATAGGAAATGCATTCACTAGGAAAAGGTATATAGTCATTATAAAGCACCCAGGGGAACCCAGAACTAAAAGGAAAACTCAGAAGGGACAAGAAGAGGATCTAGAAAGATCTCTTTCACATTTGGGGGGGACATAGTTCAGCATTCTCATGGGTATAAAAGACCTTTATACTTATCAGCAATGACAAACTGAGAAGTTCAGGGGCCATACAGACCCTTGGGATTATATGTCTCAAGTGTGATCTTGAGGCTTTAACTCTCTGCCCCACACACGATCTCGGCTCTGGGTCTGTGTGTGTGTATGTATTATACCAAAGCACATGGACTGTATCGCCTCAAATTAGACAGGGAATGTAATCAATTTGTGACTCATCACCAACATTTCTGAGAGTCTCTTTAAAAGTTAATCACTCCCTCCTTTGTGGAACACATATTTTTACAAATTTTTCCAAAGCGCTCCAAGCTCCTGGTCTTTCTGACAGCTCAGTAGCTGCTCCGTCCTTGTCTCTTCGGCTAACTCTGCTTCTACCTGGCCTCTAAACCAGTGCTGCTGCTGGCTCTTTTCTCTTCTCTCTCTAAACTCGCTCCCTCTGTGACCTCACCTCTGCTCTAAGTGCCATCTCTAGGCTAATGACTCCCAAATTTCAAGCCCCAGCCTCAGCCTCTCCCAGAGTTCCAGGTTCACACGCTCCCTGCCTACTCCATATCGCTACCTGCACGTCTGACAGGAATCTCAAACCTAGCATGTCCAGAACTCCACTCTCGTTCCCAAACCGGTTAAGCTTCCTGACTTCCACAGGTTAATAAACAGCATGATGATTTATTTATTCAGTGCCTTGAGCCAAGATCTAGGAATCGTTCTTGTGCCTTCTCTTTTCCTCATAAGCCTCATCCAATCCACCAGTAGCTCCTTGGCCCAAACCTCAGTCCCACAAGATGCCCTCCACTTCAGATGCCAATCACAAACTCAGTTTGTTGCCTGGGCTTCTGACCCCAAATCTCTCTTCCTCGGGTTGGCTTAATTTGTTAGAGCAGCTCACGGAATTCAGAAACCAGTTAAATCACTAGATTACTAGTTTCTGACAAAGGATTTTGAAGGGAATGAATCTACAGTCAGATGAAGAGATACATAGGTGAGGTCCCAAACAATGGAGCTTCCGTCCTTGTGGAGTTTGGGGCCCAGCACAAGGCACGAGGAAGCGTTCTGGTTCATCAACATGGAAGCAAACCAACCCCCCTCCTTCTGGTTTTTTTATGGAGACTTCATTACACAGGCCTTATGGATTAACTCCTTGGCCATTGGGGATTGTTTGAACCTCTAGTCCCTTTCCCCTCCTTGGAAATCACAGCGTGAAACAGAAAGTTCCAAACCTCTAGTCATGGTTGGTTCTTCTGGTAACCAGCTCCCACCTGTAGGTGGTGCTTTCTAAAAGTCACCTCATTAACATAAACTGTTGTGAACTAGACATTCCTTTCACCTTTACAGCTCTGAAGTGATTTCAGAAACTGAGGACAATAGATCAAATGTTATAACAAAAGATGCTTCCATTGTTCTTATTGCTCAGGAAATTCCAAGCGTTTTGGACGGCTGTGAGCAGGAACCATGGATAAGACATATATATTATTTCTTAAAAATCTGCCTTATAAATATATAAATTTATATAAATATATATTTCTTATAAATATTTCTTATAAATCTTATATATATATATTTCTTATAAATCACAATATTGAAATCTCCCCCCTGTAGAACGCAAGCACCTCAGGGGAAGCCGCCTCGTTGGGCTTATTCACGACGGTTGCTTTGGCACCAAGCCATGTGCCTGCACATTGGAGGCACTCAATATGGACTGAATGAATGACTACAGTCAGTTCTGCTATAATGCTTGTTTTGAAAAACACTAATTTATTCCACCTCGATTCATCTATAAGAGAACACTTTGAGCATGATGTGAATTTGGGGCTTGCTTATATATAACCTCATCTGCGAAGAATACCAGGCATTTCAGCTGAGCCAGGCTGCATAGGAAGAGACAACTCATACTACACATGCCTCACGGAGTCAGTGAGCCACACCTGTCCTCATCTGGTTTTGTGACTTTCCACCTGATTTCAGATAACCCTCTTTCTTTCTTTTTTTTTTTTAATTAATGATTTTTTATTATATTATGTTAGTCACCATACAGTACATCCCCGGTTTCCGATGTAAAGCTCGATGATTCATTAGTGGCGTATAACACCCAGTGCACCATGCAATACGTGCCCTCCTTACTACCCATCACCGCAGATAACCCTCTTTCAACCCTGTTACGGACTGAATTGTGTCTCCTTCCCAAAATTATATGTCAAAGCCCTAACTCCCAATGCGACTGTATTTGTAGATGGAGCCTTCAAGAAGATATTAAGGTTAAATGAGGTCATAAGAGAGGGGCCCTAATCTGATAGGACTGGAATTCCTTAGAAGAGGCAGAGCCACCAGCGTTCGCTAGTTCTCCCCACGCGGATGCGGAGGGAAAAGGCCGTGTGAGGACAACATGAGAAGGCACCTGTCTCTATGAAACTGCTTCAAAGGGTAAAGCTGAACAAAACTCAACATGGCTGCACTGATGCTTCAGCCGGGCTCGATTTTAAACTAAGTAACCTGTTCCCTCTTTTCCATAAACATCCCCTCCTCCCTTCCTAGCCTTTTGTTTCAGGAGCCCCGGAACCACCCCCGGAAAACGACTAACTGAGGAGGCTGGCAGCACCAACACAATTCCTGTCGAAACCGGCTAGATCCTGTATTTCCCTATAACCGCCCCCCCCCCCGCCCCTCGCTTGGGGGGGGGGTGTGGCTTGCGGTTTTTTTGAAGGCCTTAGCCTGCTGCAGCCTCTTTTGCCCAGCAGAGCAATAAACTACCTTCCCCCTTTATCCACGAACTCTGTCTTCCGGTTGCATGGCGGCTCCTGAGCACAGAGGTCAGCTTTTGACCACGTGTAGGCCAGGAAGAGAGTTTCTCCAGAAAACAAATCTGCTAGAGCCTCCATCTAGGACTTCTAGCTCTAGATCTGTGAGAAAACACATCTCTGTTGTTTCAGGCACCTATTGTGGCAGGCCTAGCTGACTAACACCAACCACTTGACCACCAGCTACAACTCTTCTCACAGCCGGCAGCCTTCCTCGCTCCTTTTCATTTCCTCCTCTTTCCTCTCTGCCTTTTTCTTGCTCTTTCTCTCTGTTCTCTATTCTTTTTTTCTTCATCTCTTTTATGATAAAAGTTTTATCTCACTTTTTTCTTTCTTCTTTTTCTCTGTTACACGGAATACACCGGAAGCTTAAAGATAAGCAAATATAAGACCTTCTTAAAGGTAAAATGCTGCATTTATTATAGTATTCAGTGTTTCTTAACCATGTACCTACCACGTGTGAACTGTGCTGTCTTTTTTATTAGGTTTCTATCATTTTTTATGTGTTCCTCGTGAAGTTTGCAGTGTTGTGCTCCCGACCCCAGTTTCTCATGGGTCCTATGGTTTTTCTTGTGCAGTTCTGCACATCGCAGTGATTTTTAGGAATGCATATGTTGGGTTACATCAGAAGTGACTCTTTGATCCTCACAGAAAACTAGAATTAGAAAAGTTTATCTTACAGATGAAGCAAAAAATTGAAGCATTATGAGTAAGTCACAATGTGTTCCTATTTACAGGCATCCTTCTGTCTGTAGCTTCTGATATTAATCCTTATTTTTAGCACTAGCAACCGTCTTTAATCTGATCATGTTCAGAGGAAGTTGTCTTTTCGTGTCGATATTTGTCTTGGCAAAAAGAACTAAGGATATGACTTAGATAATTTAGGTCCAATGTCTACCACCAACAACGCAGTAGGAACGCAGTAGGAATTTCAACGCAGTTGAAATTTTCAATGGTATATATCCTGATTACGGGACTTAATACATTGAGTTGACAATTGCTTGATCTCCATGCTTTATTCCGTTTTGTCAGTGAAATAAACATTCACTATAAATAATATTCGTTTCAAACCATATAGTTCAACTGCAAATAAAAATAAAGTAGATTAATATGTAAAAACCCTTTTATTATTGTTTTAAGGAGCCATGCCTTCTATGGTTAGATAATATTTTTCAAACATGTACTATGTGCCTATATGTAAAAATGACTAAGGAAGTCTTAATTCTTCCTTTGGTTGTTTCATGTATATGGTCTCACTGACTGTATAAGTTCTCCAAAACTGGGAGCCATTTGTGTACGCTGCTCTGTAATGGGAAGAACTGAGACTAGCAGATGGGAGACTGTGTCCTGACATTAGCCCTGCCCTGAATTAACTGGAAGGGTTTGAACATGTTAATGGAGCTATTTGTAAAGTTCCTCAGCAAAGTGAGCGGGTATGTTAGTCAGGGTTCTCCAGAGAAACAGAACCCACAGGATATTTATATCGACAGCTGTAGATATATATCCCTATCTCTATCTATCTAAGAGATTTATTATAGGAATTGGCTCATGTACTTATGAAGGCTGAGAAGTCCCATCATCTGCCATCTGCAAGCAGAAGACGGATGCCCCAGCTCAGAGAGATTGAATCTACACTCTCTCCACCTTTTTGTTCTATTTGGGGTCTCAGTGGATTGTGTGATAGAGGGCTATCTTCTTTACTCAGTCTACCTATTCAAATGCTACTCTCTTCCAGAAACACTGTCACAGACACACTCAGAAATAAGGCATATCAGTTATCTGGGCATCCCTTAGCCGTCAATTTTACAAATACACAGCTGGGTTTTCTGGTGCTTCCCCTTCAGCCCACTTTCTAAATTGGCTGCAGTTAGAGTTGCCCTCTGTTCTGACTGTAAATGGTATCAAGGAGAACTCTGTTCTTCCACCAAAACTCTGGAGACTTCTGCAAGCTACCCTGCTGGGTAAAGAAGAATAAGAAAAAGTCTTTTCCAAGAACACATAGTTCTTGAAACTTTTGAGCATGGTGTACCCAGGAATTAACAATCTAACAGTTATAGGATACTGAGGGGAAGAGAGGATGCCAATAAGACATGGCTAGTTTAATCGGTACAGTTAATTGGGTGAATACAAAAATTAACGAGCATTTCTTTACTCCCTTCCCTGCTGTAGGCTGCCTGTCAACATTATTCCATTCTGGAGTAGAAGGAGCTGATGAGGTTATTCCAATGTAGAGATAAGCAAAACCTTTAAACTCCCACTAGATTTAAATCTCGTTTTCAACTTGAGTCTCTCAAAATAGATCACACATCCTAGTGTAGCTCCCATTAATCTGCTGATACATAAACTCGTTTCTCTTTCAAGACTCTTTTATTCCTTCTGAGAGTGAATTCTTTCCAAATGAAAAGAAATGGAGAAAAAAAATCTGACAGCTATAAACATGAACATGACAAAAAAAGAAGGCAAATAAATAAATGTATATACTAAGATAGAGTAAGTTGGAGTAAATTGCTTCTAAGGCACCATCTGAATCTGAGCTTTTACAAAGTACATAAAACTTACTAGTTGTAAACATGTCGATTGACCAGCTGCTACATAGTAAATTAGAATTTATGTCATTTGTTCAAAATCTTAGGAAGTGAAAAACCATGGTAATGGCCCTCACAGGAACTGACCTTAAGAGGTGCTTAAATATTGCAGTGATCAGCCACACACTCAGTAGTGAGGTACTCATTCAGAAAGCTTGAGATCTTGTCTCTGGGAGAGCTGATGGGATTAATTGTCCACATATCTTGAGTTGAAGAAATGAGAACACTATTGTTATCAGACAACAAAAACCAAATGAGCAAACTGCTGAATTCTACAAAAGATGGTCTGTTTTGTCTTCAAAAGACAGTAGGGGGCAAAGGAAAGGGCACTTTAAGAAAAATGACATGCATATTTTTAGCAGAAGTTATGACCACTCATCTGATTCAACATAGAATATGTCACATCTCCATAATAGCTTCATGCTTGCTATTGTGCTAATTGAACTATGTGCTTCTGATGCATTCCCTATTCATGTTAAAGTGTGGGTAACAAATGATAGAAGTCAACAGTCGGCAATTGGACATACTGAATATCTTTCTTCTGTGACTCTGAGTCAGTCTCTCAGTGGATTACTAAACACATTCCAGAAATCTCGTAAGTTACTACTGGTCTAAAAATGGATATAATTAAAGATGAGTAAACCTACCGCAGAGTTTGATGTAATCTTTTAGGGTAATTAACACAAACTATTTACAATGGACTTTTATTCTACTTTTCTAAAGATTGCATATATGTTACTACAAGTTCATATAGCTTACCATTACAAAAGTGACCCCTTCTTTAACGTATTCATGCAAAGAAAGGAGATACCTGCATTGTAACTGTCTGACAGGAGGTGAGATCAGTAACTATGGCTGTAACTTTGACCCGAGCCAGGCAAAGATATGGGAATCCTTCAGGAATTTCACGACTTGAAGGATTTACCGGTAGATACCTTTGGGTTTTGGAGTACTGTGATTTGGAGCAATAACTTCCAAAGTCTAAGATCTGATTGTCTCAACTAAGGCTGCTTTTACTGTTATGCCACTAGCCGCTTTCCATGGTGTGGGGAGAGATGGTTCACTCCTAAAATTCTCCTTTTCGGGTCTGAGACAGTGTTACTAAAATCGAGAAAAAAAAGCTTTTCTTGCTATTTCCTAGTTTTAACTCAGACACTAACTTTCCATAGTAGGACTTTCTATGCTATGTGGACTTACTAAAAAAAATATAGGAAATAGTTTAGGACACTTCTGGATAATTAATGTTATCTTTTCTTTCAGAATTGACCATTACTTCTTACAGGCCCAGTGCTTTCACCTTCTCTGTAGCCCCCAAACCGCTTATGTGAATGAGGGATTCCCCGTTTGCAGGTGGATGAAATTGAGGCTCAGGGATGATATCCATCTCCTTGAATCACAAGGCAAAGCTGAGAATCAAATCGGGTTTGTTTCTTTCCTGTATTCCAAGCTTTTGTTTATCCGGTACATTCATCCTTGAAACTCTGTTATGGATGACATAGTTCAAAACCTAAATTTTTCCTTCTCTATTGAGACAGCTATGGGGGTGCCGTAGGGTTTAGAGAAGAGGGATGGTCAGATGTAAATTTGCTTCTGCTGGCCGACGCAGGGAGAGTATATGAACTCGTGAGCTGGCATATATGAGAGATGCACCAAGCACTGAGGGGTAACTTGACAAAACAAGAGGTTAGATATGGATTCCAGATATTGAACTGACCTGCTTTAATTACCCTATACTTTTAGAGGCACCCGTGGGATCTTCAGGGTATTGAATCCCTTTCTGACCCTTGATGAATAACACAGAAGTTTTCTTTCCCTCATTACACTTAGAGTTATGCCTAGATGTCCTGTCGCATCAGGGATTAAAATAACCTTTGACTTTTTTTTTTTATTACATCAAAGAAACAG
Source organism: Ursus maritimus (assembly GCF_017311325.1). NCBI lineage: Eukaryota > Metazoa > Chordata > Mammalia > Carnivora > Ursidae > Ursus > Ursus maritimus. The sequence goes on along the minus strand of NW_024426996.1, from coordinate 19,694,014 downwards.
AAAACCAGTTGTAGAAATCAACAGTCACAAAAAACCCAAATCCTGCCTTTGAGTTAGTTTAGTCTCACTATAATTTGACCTGATTGTAACTTAGGAGTAGTTGGGAATATTTTCCTTTTTTGTAGCTGTCAAAATTCAGTTGATACATCACAGATCCCTAAAGCTATGTAGGGAACTCTTCCCTTAATTCCATCCGCTTCATTTCGAAGCATCTATAATAGTCACAGCTGGGTTCAGTGAGAGTTCTGCTTGCCATGAGCGTGAGATCATGCCCTAAGTAATTACAGTGAGCGTGCAGCGAAAATATGTGGTGAGTATAATGTCAGGAAATCATGCAAATTTTATTATCATCAGTGAAGTGGTGGCTGGTGGAGAACTTGTCAGTATTTGCAACTTGAAGCCTCTAATTACCTTGATTTACTTGTAGTACCATTCATAATCTTGCTGCTGTGCTGTTCCTGACAGCACTTTTGCATTTTACAAGAAAGGAATAATGCCACATAAATAATTTAAAAACAATAAATCATTTAGAGTGGCTTTAAACCAAAACCTAATGCAGTAGCTGGCTGAGTTCTTGCTACACTTGACAGGTAGCTGGCACGCAGAATTCATCCATGCATTATAAGTATTTACTTTTGAAATTCAGAAATCCAAAACAGGATTGAAGAAAAAAAAAAAAAGAGACCTAAACTCCTCTCTCCTGAGTCGTCCATTTCACCTTTTGGAGGCCAAATGGGAAATAGAGAAATTAAGTTCTATAGAGGCTAGTTCTACTTAAAACACAGATTTGCTGAGTTATGCTAGGGAAATGAGTAATTAAGGCTGATTCTCCAAGCGGAGCTGGCTGAGTGTTGGAGGAATATATAAACACGCCTGTGGCAGCATCCCTGCCCCCCGCCCCCCACCCCCACCCCCACAAGAGCTGGAGGGGAGAGACTGGGAAGGTTGGGGAGCAGGATGAGAGAACAAGCAGATATGTAACCAGTTCCCACCTACTCTCAGGGGAGGACACGCTCTTTCTCTCTGGTCCTTTCTATTCACACAAGACAAAGCAGATAATGAAAAGCAAAAACCCGTGGAGAAAAGCTTCTACTTAAGAAAAAAGGTAGGACTGCTTCCATTATGCCGGAGGGAGAGCTGGGTCTGCCAGATGCCTTTGGACAATTGAGTTCCTACTGGGTGCCAAGCAGGTCATTATCTCTTTTAATCCTCACAACAATTCTCTGAGGTAGGTATGATTATCCCCTTTTATAGATAAGGACAAAACCTGAGTTAGATTAAGTAATTTGCCTGAGATCACCAGCTAGGAAGTGACTATCAGAATTAAGTCTGAATCTGTCTGACTCAGGCAGCACCCTCCCTCCCGCTCTGCTTTGTCACACCCACCTCTCCCACAAACCTGATTTATTCTTAACTCCAGCCGTAAATTCATTTATATGTTGGACATTTGCGAGGCAGTCTAATATTCAGAATGGTGGAAGCCCAGGGGTACGAAAGGATCCTGAAAGTCACCAGTAAGGCTATGTCTAAAACATTCCTCTTCTGCTTCAGAAGGGGTCCCCTAGCATATTCTGCCTGAACAACCCACAAGGGGGCACATCTCTCCCCTGCACGTGGCTCCCGTCCCCAAGGGTTATTCGCCCCAAGTTCCCAGCTACTTTCCTTCCCTCATCAGGTGTTTCTCTTCCAGGGGAGACCTCCCCCAGACTGTTAAGACCCCAAAGTGCTTTTTTTTCTTCCCAAATGCCAATGTTCAAACACTTATTTCCTCAGGTCGGTGGTTCTCGAAATGTTAGTCTGCATAAAAATCACTTGGACGGCTTACTGCTCTCTTGTGAATTAAGAGTGTGTAATGCTCAGGCCCATACTGGGCATTCAGTAAATGTCTTCTTTTTTATTCTGACTCGTAATGATCCTCCAGTTTCCCGATTTAAGTTTTTTCCTGGTGTTCCCCAAGCTTTGGGCATCCATTTCTATTTACCAGCAGTGGTTCCCTGAATTAATGCATTTAGGGGGAAGAAAGTCCTGGGAGGGTGGTTTACCCTTTTATTTATACTGTGTGAAAAAGCAAATGTAAGATACTTGTGCCCTCTCGTGTCTGTGTGGCACGCACAAAAGACATTGTAGTGTAACACAGTTGTGCGTCATTTATGGGGAAAATATCACTTCTTTAGAAGATGACTCAGTTCAAATTGTTTTGGAAATGTTTCGAGGAAAAGAGAGCTGCTCTTGAAGAACTGAAAGCAAACGGCAGAGTCCAGCTGGTAAGAGCTGCTGGAAGCTTACTACAGCTAGTGGGAGGCAAAGACATTTGCTAGAGGTTAGGTTAGGCACCCATCAGAAGGGAAGCAGGTGCGGACTTGGGAGAGCTGGTTGTCAGAGAATCTTGCTTTGGTGGGGAAAGATCGGTATGAGGAAGGAACCTGGTGGGTTTTTACCACCTGTTCAGAGGAGTGGTTCTCGAAGTGTGATCCAGCAGCACCAGCACCACCGGAGAACTTGACAGAATGCATATTCTCTGGTCTCACCCCACACCTCCTGAATCAGAAAGCTTGGGTATGGGGTCTGGAAATATGTGATTAGTAAGCACTCTGGGGGATTCCGATGAACAGGAAAGTTTGACAAACCTGGCCTAGAGCAAGTTTTTTCAAGAAAGGAACTAAAAGGGTGGGCAGTACATTGACCTGAGATTTTAGCTATGACGGGTCTGTCACAGCCGCTCTAGTCCTTCCTTAGGATGATGAAAAGCAACAGGAGGGCAGAAGTCCAGGTGACGCAGAGTGGAATCACTGGGGGCACTTTAAAAATGCCATTCCAAGGAGGTTTATATCACAGAAACAACAGCAAAAAACCCAAACCCCTAAAACAACACCCCCCCCACTACCTTCTAGCCATTCTTCTTTCGTTGTCCTGAGGTGGGGCCCAGGGCCCCTTATGTTTAACAGTTCCTTAGATGACTCTAACGTGTTCAGAACTATTGTTGTAGAGCCTGGAAGTTTGGAACACTGCAAAACTGAAAACACCACAAGAGAAAGTTAGTGATGTTTACTTAAAGCTCAATGTAATTAAGGACTGGATGATAACAGCTGCCCTTTAGCTGTTAGCAGACCTGTCACAGTTAGGAGACACTGTATGTCACAAGGCCACTGCCATTGTTTCTAGTGGGAACTGGTGGCAGCCTTTCCTGGTCTGCTGGGCCACACACAAGTATGGTGCACATCCTTCAACCGAGCTCACCGCCCCTTTGTAACTGTCCTCCGTGTGACGGGAAGGTGGTGAAGCTCACGGAAAACACTTTGGTGGCCTCGTGAGAAGATCCACGTTGGAGCAGCTGTCTTGCCACTAACAAGCTGTACGGTTGGGTCCGATAACTGAAATGCTCCACACTCGTTTATCTGTTCCACTCGATAAGCTTCCTTCCAGCTCTAAAATAAAAGCTCTACTCACAGCTGCTTTTGTTAAATGAAAAATGGACATTTGTACATTTCTATATTAAGAGACTACATAATCCAGCGGACCACAGAGCTCAATCCTTGAGTCTTTTTCCTTTGACTTCTTCATTTATTAAAGTTAACCTTTCCCTTTTCGATAAATAAGATGGATGCTCTAAGGGAAATGCAGAAGTTGCCAGAATTACGCTCATGCTATGAACTGAGAATGTCCACCTTACCTCTTTCAATTGAAAAATCACAAATGACACCAGGTGCAACCTGTCAAGTTACCTGTAAAATCAAGTTTTGATGAAAGAGATGGAATTGGCCATAGAAAGAAGCTTCTCTGGCTCCCCCCCCTCTTTTTTAAGACTACTGTTAGATGTGCTCACATTTGATTTCAAGATCCTTTTTTATGATGGAGCCAACTTATAAGCTGAGAAGGGCTTGGCTGAAGCACATTCCTTTCCTCCCACAAACGATGCCCCAGATCATACGCCATTCCGAGCGGTACCATATGAAGCGGATCACACAATTATTACGGTCCATTCATCATGGTTGGTTTCAACTGCTGGGTTTGGAAACCACACAAGGATCAGATTCTAGCTGGAGTACTTAGGGAAGAGAGAGATATGGCCTCTACGTTTATTGCTCCTGTACTCCTTTTTACATTTTAACGTCGTAAATATTCCTTCTGCTGTAGATAAGACATCTCTATTTTCCCGTCTCTTTCTTCCCTCCTACCTTCCCTCTTTCCCTCTTACTCTAACATATCTCCAAGAATTATCAAATCAGAAAAGCTCATTTGAGAGTTTCATGTAAACTTCATTTTTGTTGAGATAGAGGTCAACCAATAATGCCAGGTTTCATTCATATGCTTTTAACAAACCTTGATACATATATGTGTCTATCAGTACAACTCATACGCGCATGTGCACACAGATATATACCCCCTCCCCACACACACCTTTGCCACCTCAGTAGAAAGACCACTTCCTTCTCTTTCACTGACACATGCTGTTGGAGGTAGTCAGGTGGGCCAGGACTAGACGGTGAAGTAGGAAGTATTGGACTGGAGGAGACAAGACCTCCTCTAGTTAAAGATGCACAGTACTTTCTACCTAGCATCTTAGAATAACCGATTGTTCTCAGGGAACATAGAGATATAATGCTGGATTTCAAAAAAAAATCTTTTATACAATTGGCAGATGGGGTTGAAAAATGATATTGTGATTTAGTAAGCAGAGCCTACACAGGTCCTCTCTCACTTAGGTCTATGTGGCTTGTGAAGACTATTTTTCAGTTATAACAGCTATTTAAAATCATATATTGAAGCACACTGAATTTAAAACCATAGCCTTGAATTGCTGTACCACAAAGGGTTAAACCAAGTTTAAAAAAATCCTATTATTCTCAATTAAAATATTAATATCAGTGAGAGCAAAATTATTTGAGGTATTGATGAATATTGTTTAACCCATTGTAAACTACATCTTATCTCCCTTTCAATCTCCATTTCATGTATATTTATAGTGGATGTTAAATATTATATAATATGTATGCTATATAAGTATTACATAATCTATATAATTTACTACATGTTATATATAAACTATTATATATAAATCTATTGATATTTCATGTTGATAAAGGAAGACCCTTTATGTAGGAGACAATCTGTGACAGTAAACTAGTAACAATAAAGATCTGAAGTAAAGGAATTAGGATATTAGGTTTATCCACAAGCAAAGGAAGTTATAGTCCTTTTTTTTTTTTTTGAAAACAGACAAACGAAATCCCCTACAAATCTTACTGAGTACTTAAAAGGTGATTGCTTTAATTCAGCAAGAGAGATGCAAAGGGTATAATATCAAGGTAAGTTCTCCAACTATGAGTTGTGAAGTATTTCAAATACCTATTAAGAGTCTGATAGGTAGAGTTCCTTATGATGTAATTTTTGTGGTTCCTATGAGACTTGCGGAATTAGATTCCTAAGAGACTTCTCAAATTCCATTTTATGCCCACTGACAATCATTCCTCTTGTTCTCTTTTCTCCCATCGTATCTGGATATAAACACATTTCAAGTGGGAGAAATTGCAAGCCAAAAAAAAAAAAAAAGATGGCTGGATCAATAGGTATATAGAAGTATAGGTATATGGATGGGAAATACTTGAACACCTTGGCCAAAGTCTTCATACTTTTTGAAATCAACCCTATTAATAAAAACTTATTTGAGCCCACACCCCTAATTTTAGATCTTTATAAATTGCATAAATTTACTATTGTACCAAAATAAAATTATCAGTATATGTACTAAAATAAAGTAAAATGTTTTGTATTGATTTACAGCATATCCAGTTGGATATTTTCCTTATATTAGTCAGGGTTTTAATTTGCCTTATCTTCCCCTATCTTTCATCAGGTGTGGGGTGTAATTTTTGTTCACTGAACACTTTTGAGCTCTTATGACTTCCTAAGTACTATGCTAAGAGCTCTAGGTGATACATAGATAAAATGGGCTTGTCATATCTATCCAATGTGTGCCTAGTGCCTCTGAAAAAGATACACACACCCTGGGTATAATAGCAGATTTTGAATTAATGTGGGCATATGGTTCAATGTAGGCTGTGGTTTGTTACCTGCTAATCCTCTGTCCAGGTAGTACTGCCCACCTGGAAGTAAAGGAGATAATAAACTAAAAGCTAATGTATAAAAGTTGGAAATGTTATTTATGTATATATGCATAAAATGTATATGTATCAAATACATATGCTATATTATATCGTATATATAAATATATAGCATATATATGAAATATGTATGTGCTTTATATATGTGCTCTCTGTATAGTGTATATTGTATATAAATATAATCTATATTATATATTTATCTTTTAAATTTAAAGTTTCATTAATGTTACTAGTAACAGTATCAATGTATGTGTTATAAATGAGGAAACTGTAGCATATTATTAGCTCTTAAATATAATTAAATGTGAGTATAAGACATACAAATTATTAAGATTTTCAGATAGGCTAAGAGCAGGAATGAGATTCAAAGTCATGGCACCTGGGTGGCTCAGTAGTTTGGGCATTTAACTTTTGATTTCGGTTAGGGTCTTGATCTCAGGGTCGTGAGATTGAGCCCCTTGTAGGGCTCTGCGCTGGGCATGGAGTCTGGTTGGAATTCTCTCTCTGCCCCCCCCGCCCCCGCCCAAAGACGCAAAGTCTATTTGAGAACTGTGTGCCAAGCATTATGCTAAATTTTTCTGTGTATTTTCTCACCTCATCCTTTAAAATATTTCATAAACTAAGTACTTTCTATTGCTTTTAGCTTACAAATAAAAAACAGGCTTAAGAGAGACTTTGTGATTTACCCAATATGACATAGTCACAAAAGAATAGATCTAAGATTAAAAGTCAATCAAGATTAAAATTCAGACCATTCTGGATAATAGCTAAGGCTCTGGAGTCAATTCTAGATTGATTTTCTACCTCTTTACTAATAAGGATGCTCCAGTGCTTCATTGAGGTTAAAATCAACAGCATTTCAATACAGTTCATGGGGGCATGTTCGGATAAGTCCCTTGTCAGTAAGCATTCTTGCGGTTTGCTTTATTATGAATTAATGATAACATAGGCTATCAGCTCTGCCAAATTTTAAGATACATTCAATAATTGTTTTTATAACAGTTAAACCTTGGTCTTAAAAAATGTGCGAGTGGGTAATTGTCAAAAATATGAAATACAGCCAGCCAGACGAGAAGACTACTTGCTTAAACTTTCCTGCAATTATATATATTTCCTTTATACAAGCACATAGTACAAACGATCTCAGCAGAGCGCGGACATGTCACAGATTCATCTATTTCTTCTGATGAGGGATTTTAACCTTGCCCCAAGTACGGCATCTCTCTCTCTGCGTCTTTCTCCTAACTTCCAGATAAAATTCCTTAGAAGAGATAATATCTTCTTAGGGAAACTTCATGATTGCTCTCTCTGCAGTATTCCTTGGTTCTGGAGGCCACATCCTGGGGTCAGTGGGTTGCCGTGAACTCAGTCCTGTCTGTGGTAACATACTCTAACCCTCAGCTGAGTTTCTTTAATAAGTGCCTCAGAAACGTAATCCTAGTGAAGACAGCCATGTGTGAATGAGGGATGGATTTTGTACAGAGACAGAGAGACATGTTGAAAGCCTCAGTGTTCACAGGATCTGTTATATCATTCTTCACTAATTTTTATTGCTTTGCTATCAGTTTTGTGCCAGATGCTGTGGTTTTTTTTTTTTTTTACTCAGTGTGTTGCAAAGTGATCATGGGAGCAGTTTCCCATGTAGATGGGAAATGTAGCCGGAAGTGGCAGGTATTTACATTTTGAAATATGGCGGAGACATACATTAAAAATTTAATTGGTCTTTTGTGGACTGATGTTCTACTGCCTTATTTATATTAGTACAAATTTACTGCTCAGTGATAAGACATCACTCTTCTGTACTTCTGATTTCTGTGTAAAATCATTTTATAAAGAAATTTGTCTTGTTTTATTGAATCAAAGACTACTGACCCTGTGATTAGGTAATATAATCCTTTCAAAATAAATGGTATTACATTTCTACTTTTGCAAAAAGCAGTAGTTTTACTGTGAAGAAGTAAAGTGGTCAGAAAAAACAATCATCCAAGCAATTTATATTGAAGAACAGAAAACAAAAAGAGGAAAAAAGGAAGTTTTTATTAGAGATAATCGTACATTAGTGAAAAGTAGATTTTGACAAAAATGAAAAATGCAAATAATTGTCTAAGTTTTACACCTGGACATAATACATTCAGCTGTTTCAGTTAGTGCTAAAATACTGTCAATTATTATTTAAAAAGCATTCCTACAAAGTAAAATGATTTCTATTTGAGATGACATAATTTTGTATATAGAAAATATGAAGGAATCCACCAAGGAACTATTAGAACTAATGAACAAATTCAGCCAGGTTTTGGCAACAAGATCAAGACATAAAAATCAATACATTGTGGGTATATATGAGAGTTTATATTCTACTATACCCTTGCAATTACCAATTCAAAAATAAAGTCAAGAAAACAATTTCAGGGTGCCTGGGTGGCTCAGTCAGCTGGGCATCCAACTCTTGATTTCAGCTCAGGTTGTGATCTTGGGGTCGCAGGATTGAGCTCTGCTCATCGTGGAGTCTGCTTGAAATTCTCTCTCTCCTTCTCACTCTGCCCCTCCCCCCACTCTCTCTCTATCTAAATGGATAAATAAAATCTTTAAAAAAATTCGTAAAAAAACCCAAATTCATTCAAAATAACATTAAAAAAACAAAATACATAGGAATAAATTTAATAAAATATGCAAAACTAATACTCTGAAAACTGCAAAATATTTTAAAAAGAAACTAATGATCTAAGTAAACACAAAGATATCTTGTGTTCATGAATTGGAAGTTAATGTTACTAAGATGGCGATAATCCCCAACTTGATCTATAAATTCAACACCATCTCTATCAGAATCCCAGCTGGCTTCTTTGTAGAAACTGACATGCTGATCCCAAAATGCATATAGAAATGCTAAGTATCCAAAATAGCCAAAGCAAGTTTGAAAAAAGAAAAAGTTGGAAGATTTATATTTTCCAATTTTAAAACTTACTACAAAGCAACAGTAATCAAGACAGCATAGTATTGACATAAAGATAGACATATAGATCCATAGAATAGAATTGAAAGTCTAGAATCAACCCAGAGAGCTATGGTCAATTGCTTTTCAATGAGTGGCAAGACCATTCAATATGGAAAAAAGAGTCTTTTCACTAAATGGTACTAGAACAACTCTAGTTGTTGGACTGAAGTTGGACTAATTCAATATTGCATGTAAAAATTAATTTGAAATATATGAAAGACCTAAGTATAAAAGCTGAAACTATACAACTCTTAGAAGAAAGCATAGAGATTAATCTTCATGAGCATGGATTTGGCAATTGTTTCTTAGATACACTACAGAAACTTAACAACAAAAAAAGAGACTTTACCAAAATTAAAATTTTTTGTACTTCAGAGGATGCTATCAAAAGAGTGAAAAGACAACTCATTAATAAGAGAAATTATTTGCAAATCGTGTATCTGGTAAGTGGGTGGTATTTAGACTATAGAAAGGACTCCTACAATTTAATGCTAAAAAGACAACCATTTAATAAATGGACAAAGGTTATTAATAGACATTTCTCCACAGAAGTCATACAAAGGGCCAGTAGGCACATGAAAAAATGTTCAGTATAATTAGTTGTCAGGGAAATGCATATCAAAACCACGCTGAGATACCACTTTACATTCTCTAGGGTGGCTCTAATCAGAAAGTCAAATAGTAACAAGTCTTGGTGAGGATATAAAGAAGTCAGAATCCTCATTACATAGCTGGTGGAAATGTCAAATGGTGCAGCCATTTTGGGAAGCAGTGTGGCAGTTCTTAAAAAAGTTAAACATGGAGTTACCCTTTGGCCCAAGAATTCCACTCCTATGTATACATTCAAGAGCAATAAAAACATATACGTCAAAGATAGGTGCACCAATTTTCACAGAAGCATCATTCATAATAGCCAAAGGGTGAAAACAACCCAAACGTCCATCAACTAATAAATGGAAAAACAAAATGCAGTGTGATCCATATAGTGGAATGTTATTCAGCCAGAAATATGAAGTACTGATACATGTTATAACATAAATGGACCATAAAAATATTATACTAAGCAAAAAGTCACAAAATACCACACATTATGAGATTCCATTCATATAAAATGTTCAGAACAGGCAAATCTACGAGGACAGAAAGTAAATTAGTGGTTGCCTATGATTGGGGTATGAGTCTGGGTGGGTGGGCTGATAAGTAAAGGCTGCATGGTTTCTTTGGAGAGTGATATAATGCTCTGAAACTGATTGTGTTGCTTGGTTGCACGACTCTGAATATACTAAAAACCACTGATTTATACACTCTCGATTTGTGGATTGTGTGGTATATGACTTATACTTCAATAAAGCTGGTATCCAAAAAAGTATTATTTCTGAAGCAACAATCACATGCTTTTAATATTAAGTATCTAGCCCTTTCAATATGGATTTTCCAGTTATATCTGTGCAAGATAAGGAAACATTTTTGACTGTTTTTTGAAGAGAACTTTATTTGGTCTGGATAAATAAACATCCACCATACTTTCAAAGTACAGATTCATTTAAACTTTGGTTTGTCCCTTATTAGCGTTGCGAAGTTAATGGTTGCAAAGGTCAAGGGATGTGAAATTGGAGAACAAATTCTTTAGACATTTTTCTTTCTTAAACAGGTGCACCCTATCTAGAGAAACAGTTGCTGTAACCCTTATATCCATTTTTTTTGTTGATATCTCAGTAGAAAATACTATTTTCAGAAAGTATTGTCTTGCCAGCGAGTTATACATTTACAACCTATCATTCTTGCCCAGCTATGAAAATAATCTTAGGGCATCACACCAGAATCCCGAAGAGCTGGTGTAAGAGCCAATTGTGTTTGCCTCTTGTCTCTCTTTTGCCTCTGAGCCCTTCTACTTAATAAATCTGAAAAAATGTATTAGTCACAGTGGTTTTGTGTTCTGCTTTCCTAAAGCTCTGTTCTAAGTGAGCTGTTGCACTTCTGAACTAAAATTTCCCTGCTCTTTGCCATCTTTCACCCTGTGCTTTTCCAGACCTAAAATGTCAAAGTATCAAGCAGATGGAATTACATTTGGAACATTGGTTTGGTAGAGAATGACTCCATGATTCTAGCAGATCTGTACTTGTATTATTTTTAAAAACAATGGACTGTTAATAAAAGACTTACTGAATCCACTCCTCTGTCTCAAGTAACTACTGTGTTTAGATTAAATATTGGATACTGTAAAATAAAATCAGCACAGGCCATTTGCTGAGATACCCAGGAAGTGGTAGTAGGCCAGATTTTTGTCTAGTAATTCTCTAGAAGAAAGAGGTTTCGGTACACTTGGGTATACTTTGATATCTTTTTTTGTGTATGTGGGCTAAACAAGCTAAAATATTTCTTCTAACCCTTTTCACACAGACGGTTAGAATGGCTTTATTTTTGCCAGGGTCATTTTGTTATACCCCTACAAAGAATTGGCACTAGAATTCCCTTAACTAGAAGTGCACACAGTCACATTTCTGTGACTGAGAGGGGTGTCTTTTTGTCCCCCCCCCTTCACATATTGTCTGAATGCATCGTTGAATATGGCTAGGGAAAACATGGGAGTGAGCACTGCCAAACAACTGAGCGGGAATCAGGAATCTTCTGGCTCTTTCTCTGGTTTGGGGTAATAGTCCCATCCTTCAGTAAATATTTATAAGCTGATACTACCTGCAAGATACTGTCTAGATGCCTAAACTCATTTGATTTCACTTTTTTAAATCTGTAGAATGAAACATGATCTTTAAGCTATAAACTTGATTATTCTATGATCCAGAGAACAGAGATTAACACATTTGACCTTTTTTTTCCAAAGAAATCACAATTTTTACCTGTATTTATGCACTTAATACAATGTGTTCTCATTCGCTGAGTTGGTCTCTATTTTTCTAAGTGTTGTTAATAAAGTCTCGTACATGTCTTGAACTAAATTGAAAGTCACTCTAAATGAATATTGTGCCTACGTGTACATGGCACTCCCATAATGTCACCGGTTGCGGGGGGCGGGGGTGGGTTGGAGAGGATGAGGCTAGGGTTCCTTACTTTTAAGGGTACCTGACTTTTCTTGCCCTGCCCCTCCCAATTTGAGGAGTTAAGTGGCCAAAAGAACATGTCCACCAGGACCTGGATCCCTTCCTTTTAGCTACCGGGTTTTCAGAATTTCCCGTTAACAGGGCCTCCCCACTGCAGGTGTATGGGGTGGTCAGGTTGGGCTCAGAGCCAGATTAAACCTTCAGGCTGGGGTGTCCACAGTGTGTGCAGCAGGAATGGGAGGAGAAGGGAGAGTGGACTCAAGGCTATGCAAATTTTGAGGCTGTGGCCTGGGAGTAGATATTAACTATTCTTTATAAGACATTCTCCTCTGTGTACATTTTCATGGTTGCTTCCTCTGTTCGGCAAGGAACACACATTTGCAGAACTAATTAACTGTAAACCCTGCCAAAATGGTCAAGTAGGTTAAGATCTGCTCTGCCCCTTCTTTATTCATCTCTCAGTCATATTGGTGATTTCTTCCCAACATATGCCCATGTTTATTACAGGCTGTTCTTAGTCCTTCCACTGCCATGGGCTACCTACCTGGACTGGGCCCTTTCCTTCTGTATACCTCATCCCTCCCTACCCCAGATTAACATGGCTAGGTCTCCTTTGGTTCCAGAAAGTGCTGTGCTGCTGTAAGTAGCTTGCTTAATTAATTAAATGTATCTTTGATGATCCATTTACCAATTAACGTATTCTTTTTTCCAGGCAACAAAAGGCTTAATCTTGTTAAAACCTACTTCTGCTCAGAAGGCATGTGTAAGGACAGCAGCCTCCACAGTGAAACAAAAACTCAGTATATCCTAGGTTTTAGGAATTCAAATCACTTGGTGAGGATCAGTCTTAATACAGTTCCCTGTGTCCCTTTGGAGTTTGCTCATTCTGGTTAGTTTCATCACTTCTGTTACCATCAGTCCTGGGCCGTTCTCCTCTGGTGCATGTACAATCTCTTGTTGCTGGTGAGAGGAAAACTTCCGCAAATCCTTCTTTCTTTCCCAGTACTAAAACAGAATAAAAGGGAGACAGATTACAAGAAACACAAAAATCTTGCTTACCAAGCGCCGTCTGCTCTGCTATAACACAGTTGTTAACATCTTAAGAAATCTTGAGTTCTCAGTAATCATGTTGGAAACAATTGTTTCAATAGGAAAAGCTAGGAGTGTGGGGTAGGAGGATACCGATTCTAAAAACAAAGTTATTTTAAGGAGCAACACTAATGATCCTTGGCTGGAATCTCAGGTAGGCTGAGGGGGGAGTTTTTGTCTGGCAGGCTTAATGCCCTTCCCACCACACCATATTATGGCCTTTGCCAGTGGGTAGAGCTGTTCCTTCGGGGCACTGCTGGCAAACAGAGGCAGCACTTGGATCCTGCTTTCAGTCTCCGGAGACTCAGGCAGGAGCGCCACCCACAGGAGGTTGGGCGAAATGCATTACTCAGAGAAAGATGAAGCAACATAGAAGAAAAATCCAGGCCAGAAGCAATGGTCAAGGTCATACTGGAAAAGTAGGGCAAGATATCTGGCAGAAAGGCAAAGTTAGATTGTAAATTGAAGAAAGACAAACGTCATCAGTAATAGAAAGGTTAGAAATTGGTTGGAACACGGTGTATAAATCAGGGCAATTGGTTCTGGACCAAGAACCTGAACAATGATTGGAAACAGCTGTCATCTGATGTCCTGGGTGCAGACCTCATGGATTTAGGAGCTCATGACTTAAAATGAAAAGTAGAAAACATGGTCTCTGTTTTATATAGCTCATTTCTCTCAATTAACTTTACTGTTTAACTATGACTTGAAGGAAGCTGTAATTTATTACCGGTGTCTCTCAATAGAACAAAGTAAGATACAAAGGAGTTACAGGATTTGATAATGGCTCCCAATTAAATACACATAACTAGACCTTGAGTTTCTGAAATCTAAATCAGCGCTATATTATTATATGTTGGCTTCTTAGGAAAATTGTCTTAGTTTTTCTTGATCTAACAAAAGGCTTAACTACTTATTTTTGTTAGTATTCAAAGACTTAAAAAAATTGCATTAGCTTAAAAAAGCTATTAATTAAGGTTGATTAACACGTGGAGGAACAAATTAGTTATGTGATGCTGTATACTATAATGGTCGATAAATTATATAGGCCTATAATAGAAAGTGCGCAAGTATCTTATAAACATAATACTTTGCTCTTGAATAATTACGCAGGCCAAACTTCCAAAAATCAGTAGGAGTTTAAATTTTATTTTAAAATTACTTGGGTTATTTTTAGTCTCTTTTAAATTAAAAATCAGATTGCCCCCTGTGTATTAGCAATTATTTGGAAACTTGGAGTGATTTAATCAAAATGATTGCCAGCAGTTTCGTTGTTCTTGATAGCTGCCAGCATGGTAATACTTCAAGGCAAATACTAGATTCTTAATTGAAGTAAAGGGCAATATTCTTTTTTTAAAATTTTTTATTATGTTATATTAGTCACCATACAGTACATCCTTAGTTTTTGATGTAATTTTCCATGATTCATTCTTTGCGTATAATACCCAGTGTTCCATGCAATACGTACCCTCCTTAATACCCATCACCGGCCTATCCCAATCCCCCACCCCTCTCCCCTCTGAAGCCCTCAGTTTGTTTCCCAGAGTCCATAGTCTCTCATGGTTCATTCTCCCTTCTGTTTACCCACCCCCCGCCCACCACCCATCCTTCCCTTCCTTCTCCTACCGATCTCCCTGCTATTTCTTATGTTCCATAAATGAGTGAAACCATATGATAATTGTCTTTCTCCGCTTGACTTATTTCACTTGGCATGATCTCCTCCAGTCCCATCCATGTTGCTGCAAATGTTAGGTAATTGTTTTTTCTGATGGCTGAGTAATATTCCATTGTATGTATGGACCACATCTTTTTTATCCATTCATCTATTGGAGGGCATCTCTGCTTCCACAGTTTATCTATTGTGGACATTGCTGCTATGAACATTGGGGTGCATATGGCCTTTCTCTTCACTATGTCCATATCTTTGGAGTAACTACCCAGTAGTGCAATTGCTGGATCATAGGGTAGCTCTATTTTTAACTTTTTGAGGGACCTCCACACTGTTTTCCAAAGTGGCTGTACCAACTTGCATTCCCACCAACAGTGTAAGAGGGTTCCCCCTTTTCCACATCCTGTCCAACATTTGTTGTTTCCTGCCTTGTCAATTTTTGCCATTCTAACTGGCGTAAGGTGGTATGTCAATGTGGTTTTGATTTGAATTTCCCTGATGGCTAATGATTTTGAACATTTTTTCATGTGTCTGTTAGCCATTTGTATGTCTTCATTGGAAAAGTGTCTGTTCATATCTTCTGCCCATTTTTTGATTCAATTATTTGTTTCTCGTGTATTGAGTTTGAGAAGTTCTTTATAGATCTTGGATACCAGTGTTTTATCTGTAGCATCATTTGCAAATATCGTCTCCCGTTCTGTGGGCTGCCTCTTAGTTTTTTTGACTGTTTCTGTAAAGGACAATATTCTTTTTTTTTTTTTTAAAGATTTTCTTTATTTATTCAACAGAGATAGAGACAGCCAGCGAGGGAGGGAACACAAACAGGGGGAGTGGGAGAGGAAGAAGCAGGCTCATAGCAGAGGAGCCTGATGTGGGGCTTGATCCCATAACACTGGGATCACGCCCTGAGCCGAAGGCAGACGCTTAACTGCTGTGCCACCCAGGCGCCCCTGTGAAGGACAATATTCTTAAACAACATTTTAAGAAAATTCAGGAATTTACTCTATGCTACATGTCACTCTTTCTGGAATTAATTATCTACTGGGAACTGTTATGAAGGCACAGAAAGTAAAAACCTGTTTTTCTCTCCAGAGTAGTTAACAGGAGAGGCTTTCAGAGTACTTTGCAATCAATTTTTATTATCAGTCCTTTATAAAAACACTCGAAATCCAATAACGGACTCCTAAACTAAATAGTAAATGGAAAGGGGAAAAATTAAGAAGGGTGGTTCATTATGCCTGGTATGAGAACCAGAGGCCTAAATTAGGATTAATGCGTTTGGTTGTGGCTAAGCAGGCATACAGAGCCACATTTTCAAGTTTTGGTCATTACTCAAACTTCAATTTTATCACAGACTCACTCACAGCCATTCCAGTTGTGTTGCTACCATCACCTCCTCTGTATCGATGTTCTAGAACACAAATCAGAGACATTAACACTGATGAGCCCTGGGAGAAAACAATTCTCAAAGAAATTTGAGATACTGAGGACAGCAACAATTTTGAAAAAATAAAAAAGATGTGGTCTAGTAATTGTTTATTTGCACATTCATAAGATAGTAGATATTCTGAATGGATATGGAAAAGGAGAAGCTTTAGGAGAAACGTAAAAAAAATCTGATAAATAAGAAATATTAATGAGGTCCTTATAGAAAAGACAATGCCTGGGGATGCTTTAATATGGTCACACGTTTGTGTTTCGTCCATTAAAGTAAGCGTGTGTTTAAAGTACTGCTGAAACACCAGAAATACTCACTCTTGGTTAGAAATCAATACTTTTTGTGTTCCTTTGGCTAATGTTAACAACTTTTTGGCAAATGGCAGTAGTGCCCGTTTATAAAAACGGTTAGTTTTTCTTCAAAAATAGATTCTAAAATAGTAATATTTTTAGTGTTCAGATTATTTGGCTAGGGTTAGCTGCAGTGATGTCTGAATTTTCCTAAAAATAAGATCCCTCTTACCTGTTTTTATATTTAAATGTGAAACTGCTACGTAGAGATGGATGTACTGGGAGGGTAGGTGGGGAATGGTGGTCAACGGGGTGGACGGGGGGAGTGGGAAGGTGACAATTTTGAACAGGAAAAAAGATGTGAAAAAGACATTTTTTTGAACAAGAGTTCAGACATACCATGACAATATGCTAGTCTTGCCAAGCATGTTGCTATTTGTAGTCATCAAATAATTTAGTACAATATGTGTTTTCTTCCATCAAAGTGCATTAGAGGGGAACAACTCTGCTGTCTCCCCTCTCTTCTCAGAGGATTCCTTCAGGTTAGACCCAAACTCTTAACGAATGTGAATGTCATAATAGTATATCACAGAATTTTGAAGCTAGATGTGATCACAGAGCTCATCCAACCTTACCCCATTCTTTTAGAGAAGACAAAATTACATTCTGATTTCTTAAAATATAACATGCTTGCATTCTTTCTGTTAAGTCTTCTTCACACATGGAATCTTTTTTTTTCCCACCCATATTCCACTTTGTACCTTGTAAACATTTTTATGAGTTCTATAAAATTTTATTTCCCTCATTTATTTACAAAGTTGTTTCCCCAAATCTGCTTAGTTCATCTTCATTTCCTTCATGCCACCAACCACCAGCCCAGGCCCACTGGGTCTCCGGTCCCTAAATTTTAATATCCTTGAAGATGAAAAGGACCAGGCTTTATTTCTCCTTGTACTTTCAGGGCCTACCTAGCACAGAGCCTGATTGGGTTATGGTAAATTATTGCTGGGTGAATCAGTTTTACCTTCGATAAGTAAGAGCTAATGGGAGAGACGGATCAAAATATCTTTTATTGTGATTATTGTGCTTAATTTATCTGTAGTCAGAGAATGTTTGATACCCTGGAGAAGCAGAGCCAAGTACAATGAGTTAATTAGCTCTTAATGGAATTGGCATTCCTTCTTTTTTTTTTTTTAAAGATTTTATTTATTTATTTAACAGAGATAGAGACAGCCAGCGAGAGAGGGAGCACAAGCAGGGGGAGTGGGAGAGGAAGAAGCAGGCTCCTAGTGGAGGAGCCTGATGTGGGGCTCGATCCCAGAACACCGGGATCACGCCCTGAGCTGAAGGCAGACGCTTAACTACTGCGCCACCCAGGCGCCCCGGCATTCCTTCTTTTAATGCTTCTACTAGAGAGACTAGTGAAGTCTCGTGATCTTCCCTCCCTCCTGCCCCTCTTTCTTAGTTGTAGCTGGGGTTGTGTTATTACCATGGCTGCAAAAATACTTGAATATCTAATGAGCTCTGACATTGTCCTCAGAGGCTAGAAAGAAGACGGTGGTTTAAAATAGATCCAGCCTCTCCTCTTAGGAATTCTATAGAGGTCATTGTGTATTTTAGAGGGGCTAAATATACTCCTCAGAGAGGCAGCCTGTGTCCACCTTGTATCTGGGGTTTCAAAGATGTCACTTTATGTTTTCTTCTTTAATTTCATCTGAATTTATTTATTTTCAAGTCAGTGCCTCATTATTTGAATTTATTAAGTACCAATGAGATTTTATTACAAACCAACCACATCCATGTAGTTATTATTTTGAGCAGGTGAAAATTTGATCTTAAGTGAGAATTTTCTGAATCTTACTCAGGTGTAAAAAGTGTGTATTAAACTTGAACAAAGTTGCTTCTCTGTAGAATTCCTTCCGGCCAGGTCTCTTGCATCTGTCTATCCTATACTTACTCTCCAATTCAGGTTCCCCTTCTTTTTTCTCTTCTAGATCTAAGAGGTCTTTCTGCCAGCCCTCCAATCATTTGCTGCTCTTAGGATAATCTTTCTAAAGTATAGTTCTGATTATCATTTCTTTCCAAACACTTCTTTTGACTCTCCTTTACATGGAGAATATGGTTGAAGCTTATTAAATTGACAAGTCACCCCATGGTCAGCTTCTGATTAGCATACTATTTTCTCCACTCTTACACATATCCTGCACTGTAATCAAATTGATCTGGACTAACCTGTGTTTTCTCACCTTGAAACTTTAGCACATGTGATTCATTCACACGGATATTTATTTAGAGCCCCATATCCCTGTCTCAATAGTTCAAATTTACTACAAAGTCTGTGTTATACTTTAATTTTTTGTTGGATCTCCCAGGTAAAAGAGATTTTTAGCTGCTCTGGATTTGCATAATGCTTCAAAAATATCATTTCGTCTTGTGTTATTGTATTTGTATTGTAAAGCACCTTTCCAAACCTTGGGTGCTAAAGTTCGGGTTGTTTGTATTCCTCACACTGAGTGTAGTGCCTTTCACTTAGTAGTTTCCAAAAGTGGATGAGTAAAACATACAGGAGGCATTTTGCAAATACTTTATTATATGTGAGATGTTCATAACAATGAGGGGAATATGTAAGAGAAGATTAACTCTTAGATCTCTAGACTTCTATCTGTACAATGGAACTCATAGCTCGAAGAATGTATACTTTGAGTGTTTCAGGTAGAGGTAACAGCATGTTTAAAGCTCCAGTGACAAAAGAAATGGTGGCTTCTTTAAAAACTGAAAATAATCCAGTGTGGTTGGAACATATCCTGTGTAAGATGGAGGGTGTCAAAGGAAAGTCAGAATGTGGAAGGTCTTGTAAGCCATGTTTAAAAAAAAATTATTCTAAGGGCAATGGGAAGTCAGTGGAGGTTGTCAGAGGAAGGTGATGATATCACCTCAGTGTTTTTAAACAATCACTATTATTACTCTGGGAAGAGTAGAATGGAACCAGTGGGGGGTAAGGAAACAGAAAAGAGGCTATTTTTGGAGTATAGGTGTCAGTCTCTGGTTTAGGCTAGAAAGCAAATGGAAATGAGACTGGAGAGAAATTGAAGCCTACAGGAGATGCACTTGGGAGACTGGGATAATAGGCTATTTCAGGGGTGAAGGAGAGGCAAGGGCCCCGACTGTATTCTAGGCTTCTGCCACGAACCACCAAAAAGAGAGGAGGCCGTATGTTGAGAGAGGGAACCCTGGGGTTGGAGCAAGATTAGGAGGCAGGGGAAGAGAAAGAAGCCAATTTTATACACGTTATACATTGAGTGGTATCTGGTAGGAAGTTGGATGTTTGGTCTGGAGCTTAGGAGGGTAACCTGGCTAGTCATACAGATTTGGGAACCATATGCATGTAGGACATATGTAAAGTTACGGATGTGGATGTGGTCTCAAAGTGAAGGAGTGAAGAGGCAGAAAAAAGCCCTCAAGGAGAGAACACTGAGACCCTCCCATTCAAAAACTAGTTCAGGGGAAGGGGAGCCAATAAAAAAGACTAAGAAATGAACAAACAAAAAAGCCAATGGAAAACCAACCAACCACCCACCTAATCTCAGGGCTAAGTAATTTGAGGGACACTAAGAAGAAAAGGGAGTGGTCACAGGACCTAAAGCCCCTGAGAGTCAAGTATTCGGAGGACAGAAAACAAAGTCCATTGACCCTTAATGTCAAGGAGGTCATAACTGACTTTGGTAAAAAGTTTCAGTGGACAGTGTAAAACTCAATGAAATGTGCTGGGCAGAAAGTGGATGGAAAGAATGGGAGAGAGTGATTATAGCTAACTCATTCACAAAGCTTTGTTATGAAAGGTGGCAGAGCCTACTGCTGATGTGGGCTGTGGAGTTGAGAGGTTTGCTTTTAAGTTCATTTGCTTGTTGTTGTCGTTGCCTTCCTCCCTCCCCCCACTTGGTTTTAAAATGGGAAAGAGGTGGGGGCGGATGGAGAGATTTTGAGAGAAGAGAAAGAAAGGAGAAGATACATTCATGATAGAGAGGATAATCAAAATAAGAAATCCTGGGAAGGCAGAAGGAGAAAACCAGTGTAGAATGAAGGTCTAAGAGGAGGTAAATCTCTTCCTTTGAAACAAAAGGGAAGGAGTAAAGAATTGATGTGTGAGTAAGCTTGTATATTTGACTAAAGAATATCTAATCTGATGACTTTTACTTCATTTGTGGAGAAGTTAAGATTATCTGCTTTGTAGACAGGAGGATATGGGATTAAAGGGAGAAGACAAAATAGGAAAAGCCATTGAAGAAAATCAGAGTGAACTGCAGGGAAAAAACACAGAAGACTGTGGGGGCAGTGCTGAGTACCTACCCACTTGAAACTGGCAGCTTTGCATCGATAGTGGTGGGCATCTATTTCCATGTGATTTTTTCTAAGAGTGTTTGGCCACTCAAGAGAAGTGGTGTTTTAGGGAAGAGGCTGATTTCCATGTAGACAAACAAGTTGAGGGAATTTTCAGTGAAATTGTTAGAAAAACCTTACAGAGCCATTGAGAGTCCAAGTTTCCTTCTGTTCCAAAGAGATGGTTGTAGCTATGGTATCTATTATCTATCCCATAGCACAGTAGTACTTTTCAACTTTTATTAGCTGTTAACACCCATCAACCCCACTCCTGGGAGTTCACTCTTATATTGTCTTCCTGTCTTCTGGATCCTTTCTCTTAGGCCCTGTTAGATATAGTCAAGAGAGGAGAAAACTCGGGAGTTATGGCACATGAACACATTGTGTCTCCAGACAGAAGCTGTGGAACCAGAACTCCAGCACTTTAGAATAACTGAGACACTGTGGAAGTCCAGTGATCTCATCACAAGAAATATCTTAAATAAATTCAATGTCATCATTATTACAAAGCACAAAAGAGCTCTTCTTAGCTGATGATTAAGCAATAGCCCTCTTCTGCAATCCACAGAAACTTAATAAGCACTTGGGCAACCTCAGACACAAATCTCTTATCTTATTAGGGCAAGCATATGTTTTTCTTTCTTATGATATCGTAATGTGTCAGGTCCATTTTAATTGAGCCACAAGTTCTTACTCAGAGTGTTTAGCATCTCATTAGCATAATAGGCAAGGCATTCCCCTTCTGAACTTGTCAACATACCAAAAGTATGTTTCCTATTCACTTTTCTTTTTTAAAGATTTTATTTATTTGACAGAGAGAGAGAAAACAGCAGAGGCAGAGGGAGAAGCAGACCTCCTGGCTGAGTAGGGAGCCTGATGTGGGACTCGATTCCAGGACCCCGGAATCATGACCCGAGCCGAAGGCAGATGCTTAACCCACTGAGCCACCCAGGGGCCCTCCTATTCCCTTTTCCAGATTTCATAGTATATTGCTGAACATCTGGAAATAGAAAAGTGTAGGGTTTAATTTGAAATTGTTTTATATACTTCCACCAGGTAAGTACGATGCCAAAGCCTGCTTATTTTAAAGAGATTCTTATGCTTAGATTTTGCCTACATTCCTATGACCTTTGTCTTAACCTTGTTTTGTTTTTTAAACTCAGAACTAAGCTAAATATGGCATATATTCTGTTATTCTTATATAGCACATGTTTATTCTCTTTTACATTTTGGAATTTTGCTGTGAATATACATAACCCTTGCTGGTTCTTTGCAAGGAATGGAATTTCTAGGATTTGGTGCTAAATTCCAGGTTTCAATCTTCAAAAATCCTGGACTTTGAGTAGGAATGTATGTTATCCAAAATAAAGTATGTCCCAATCATAACAAAGACTTTGCAATTGGAAATAGGGACTTGCTGAAGCCCATTAATTTCTCTGTCACCATCTTTTTCTCAGGCACGAGTCAAAAAGCTGTTTTGAACTTAAACTGAAAGTTAAGCAAAACACAATTGAATTAGGCAGTAACTCAAGCCTTTCTGTGAGGAACAAGTCTAAACCTATAACTTGTCTTTTTCTCTTTAAATATTTATAGAGAAACTGATTTGTTGAAAATCACCCTTTTTGAGTTAGAAGACACAGCTAGACGCATTGACTGAAAATATTTACATAATTGTTTAAATTTAGATGCTTTAGAGATTACTTCATGAAAGAGTTGTTTACCAAATGGTAAATTTAATGAGGCTTCCACTGAAAATGCACCACACAAAGGATCATAATAGTATGATATACAAGTAATGACCTCGTGTTTTACTAAAATATAGGTCCTTGCAATCAAAGTGCTATAGTTTAATGGACCCAAGATTTTCTAGATGCTTTACTGTTTCTTGAAAGTGATGAAATCTTGACGGAGGAGGACCTTGAAGCAAATATAAATATAAATATAAATATAAATATAAGCATCCCTGGAGGCTTTGACAGTAAGACACGACTTTTTCAGTAGTGTGGGATCGTCACTAAAAGCCGTTTTATTGTATCCTACTGTCGTTATTCAAGGACAGGAAGACTGTACTTTACAAACTCTTCAACCTAACATGCAAAGCCTTCCTACCAAGTTTCCTCCTGTAGGAAGCTTCTTTTTCTCTATTCTTCTTACCTGCCCCATCGTAATATCAAAATAATGTGCAGCTTTCCCCTACACAGAACCTGATATTTCTCGCCTCCACATCTTGGAATATACCATCCCTTTTGCTCCTGTTATTTATGCTAAATCCATGCTCCCTTTCACAATTTGATATATATATATATTTCTAATGAACAAAAAACCCCAACAACTTTCATAATTCATTTCATGGGACTCTTCAAACCTTTATTCATCTCGGCTTTCCTTTGTGGGCAATCAGGAGTAATAAGTTGTGTTGCTAATTTTTATCTTTAAGATTTCCACCAATCCATTCCGATTCACTCTGTCTCTATATTGAGAATAATGCTAATGCAACTTTCCTAGTGGATTTGTTGTCAGGATTAAACAAGATAATGCATAGAAAGTATTAGAACAGAGCTGGCACCTGGTAGTTTTAATAAATACTCTACTAAAGCAAATACTGGTATTTTCTGTATATGGTAAGTGGCTGAGACTTTTCTAAGCCTTTGCTTGTGCTCGGTTCACACAGAATAATGCTTCTTTCAGGAGTGACTTCAAGTCACTTCTCTATTCTCTATTCTCTGTAGACAACAAAGAATATTGAGATTTATGTCTCTTGTCAGAACACCTTAAGTCACATGGATTTCTTCTCATTCTTAGGCTATTTGACTTCTCATTATCTTTTTGGATATTGGGTGATGTGAAGTTGTTGGTGGTTGTTGATCGGAGCACAAATACAGTTAAGGATGCTTGGCACGCAGGGAGGGTTCAATATTGTTATCGTTGCTTTGTACTACTCTTTTTTTCTTTTTTCTTTTTAAATAGGCTCCACCCGCCATGGGGCTTCAACTCACCACCCTGAGATCAAGAGTTCATGTTCTACTGACTGAGCCAGCCAGTGTGCCTCTTTTTTTGTTGTTGTATTTTGAGTGTTCAGGGTTTCTCTATCCTTTCTGTTCTTCTGAATTGAATGATTAAATTGCATTTTAAAAAGTCCAAAATGCCTATCAAAATATTTTAGGACACTTTCATTAATTAAAAAATAAGTCAGTGGTATCTTAGAGATTATTGTGTCTATATCATTTAAAATTTGTACATCTGTAAACCCTAATTTTTGAGATGACCTTTTTAAATTGGGGAAGCTGACTGCCAAGTATCTTACCAGATATTTTCATTAAAAGAAATTTTTTTAGCACATCTGAAAATCTTCAAAATCAATTCAAGTAGTACTTAAAGAGCAACTACCACAGGCTTAGTATTGTACTATATGTTAATTTGCAAATATGATCTGTAAAATATTAAAATCTAAATATGAATTCTAAAAAGTTTTGCCAGCTTTCACATTGGATTACTTTAAATCCATTTTAAAAATGCAAAATTTGTTCTAAAGGAAAAGTCTGTAGTAAGAACCTATACTTTCTAATTTTCCAAAGGTATTTTGCCCTCTAAAAAAGACAGCTTCAGCAAAAGCAAGGTCTTTCATTGTGTGCTTATTGAAACACAAAGTTCATAAAAGTTTAAAAAACAATCACTTGGAGCCAAAAGGTCTTCAAAGATATTTTCATTGAATTCCTTTAATTTTGGAAATTTGTAAATTCTTCCTCATATCCAAACATTAGCAATAATTTGCCTTCAAGATACAATTTTTAAAATAATTTAACAAATCATTAAATATTTTGTTATTATATTTGGACACAAGACCATTTCCAAAGACTTCTGTTGTGGGATACACTTCTTGCAAAAATAGACTTTCAGTTACCTGAGTGCTAACCTCGATCTTTGTGCCCAGCATAACATAGTTTTAGAACGAGATTGATAGCACTGATGTATAATATTTTGTCTACACATCCTGGTAGTCTCATAATTTTTAATTTTGGATTGCAATTTGCATCTCTCACGTAGCTCAACCTTTCACCAAGGTTTGAGTCAGCTGACTGGTGCCAGACCTGAATTTGGAGCGGGTAATTTGAGACCGCGTTCCCAGGAGTTAGAAGGAAACTTGAAACTTAACAACAAGCACCGGGACGGGATTAACGGACAAGGCTCCACACCGGTTCCCAACTGATTGGAAGAAACCAAGTGGGTGGAACCTCTGGACGCGTCCCTCGCGCCTCTGTCGCTAGGGACGCTTTGGCCCAGAGATCACGATGGATCGGGACGAGGGGCTGACGGCCTTGGACAACATAGTCACTCAGTTCAACACCTATGAAGATTTCCTCGACTCGCAGATCACTACCGTGGACCTGTACTACCTGGAGGTAAAGGTCGCGGCGCCTCAGGGTGGACTCCCCCCCCGCCCCCCCGCATCCCCGGCCTTCCTCCCTCTCAGTCCCTCCAGAGCCCCCGCGTCGTGAGGTGATCGCCCCCTGGCGGCGGAGGATGGCGAGGTCAGGCTCCGCAGTTTCCCGACCTCGGCACCAGGGCAGCGCGGGAGCTGAATCGCCCGGTCCTGCCCGCCCCGCGCGGCCTCAGACCTTGCGGAACTCGGGCCCCTCGTGGCCGACGCGGAAACACGCACGTGCGCAGGCACGCAGGCACGCACGCACGCGGGGGAGTCTTTAATATCTGTCTGTCCTCTCGTGCAGTCTCCCGGCCCACTCCTTCCAAATCGTTCCGTGTGAGGAGGAAGCCGGATTCGGAGACCTGCGGAGACCCTTGCGCTGGGCTGTGGTTCAGGTCTGGCACGCCGTTTCTCTTTGCTTTGCCAATTTGCATTAAAGCGGAGAAGACAGTACCCTTCCAGCGCACGTGGCAACACCGACCTGGTGTGTGTATCTCCTAGTATATTGGGCGTCTGGGAAGTTCATAACTTCCACCCCCCAGTAGTTGGCGCAGAAAGCCCCTCAGTTACGGATACGCAGTACAGGTCGTTGTGCAGGCATATTCCTGACTTGTATTTATCGAGTCGAGAATCACAACTAATGTTGATAGTCACACACACACAAAAAAAGCCTGCTAAACTGCGAAATTGGACGTAATGGGATTGGCTACTGTCTTCCACTCGGCAACCATCTTTCTCCCTGCCTCTTTAAAGGTGTGTGTTTGATGAGGGGTATTATGGGG
The DNA here is from genome assembly GCF_017311325.1 of Ursus maritimus. Classification (NCBI taxonomy): domain Eukaryota; kingdom Metazoa; phylum Chordata; class Mammalia; order Carnivora; family Ursidae; genus Ursus; species Ursus maritimus. The sequence continues at coordinate 19,667,773 of NW_024426996.1, read as the reverse complement.
TGGGGGCGGCGGGATAAAGTTCTTGTCCTCCTTGAGGCGAACCAGGCTGGGCAGGAAAAGAATAGCCTACCGGTCCTGAGAGGCAGGAGGTGAACGCTGGATCCCTGTAGCCTTGGGATATTGCCAGACGGAGGCAGTCTGAACAGGCACTGCCCTGGAGCCAAGACACAACCCCAAATTGCCCCCTCCCTATTTAGGCCAGACGGAACGAGCGCCAGTGTGCGGCGCCAAATCACAGCGGAGTCTGGGAAGGATTTGGATGCTGCAGCCAACTCCCCAAATTTCATATCTGCAACAACATCATTCTGCAGTGTAGTGGATTGAAATTCTTGCACTCCAGAGATCACGTTAAGCAGGATTTTACTTAAATGTTGATTGCAAGGTTTGAAAAGTTCTTATTCTTCAAAACAGTCATGTGCTAGATATGAACGTAATTTTTAGGAAGCAGAAGCATCTTAATTCTAGTCCTGTCTCTGCCACACACGAGTTGTGTGACCTTGGGCAAGTGATTTGATCTTTTGGAATTATCTGTTAAAGGATACATCCAAGTGATATTTACAGCATAGCTTCTGGCTTCAAAAACAAACTTTTAAAGATTTTATACAGTTAGTACGTTTAAAGTTGTGAAAGCATTGCATCTAACACACTAGAATGAAGATTGTATAGTACTAAACAATGTTTGCATCCCCATTTTTGCATGTTTAAATTAATAACAATGAAATATAGATAATAAACATCCAATAGAATAAACTCATCTTCATAGCACATGTGGAAAATTGCTAAGCTAAAGCCTAGTATCATTAAGAAAGGTTTCAAAAAAATTTTCAAGGTCGGGTTCTTCATATGAGTAATAAAAATATTAATGTTAATTAGGAATGAGAAATTAATACATCAATCAGAAGTTTAAAGGTCTTTAAAGTGGAAAATGATATATTTGGGGAAATGATAAATTTATTTATAATTTGGCATGGTTTAGCTTATTCTTTTTTTTTTTTTGTAAGATTTTATTTATTTGACAGAGATAGAGACAGCCAGTGAGAGAGGGAACACAAGCAGGGGGAGTGGGAGAGGAAGAAGCAGGCTCATAGCGGAGGATCCTGATGTGGGGCTCGATCCCAGGACTCTGGGATCACACCCTGAGCCGAAGGCAGACGCTTAACCGCTGTGCCACCCAAGCACCCCTGGTTTAGCTTATTCTTATTGTACTTTCATAGAAAATAAGATAAAGATTTAATTGAATAATTTTAAGGCAAATATATATATTTTGGATTGGGTAATGAAAATTTTTAAATGTCATTTGTTCTGGGGACTTAAATTCTCAAGTACTTCCTGTGGATGCAAGTTCATTGCTCACTTAGGTTGCACAGAGACAAGTGGATGCCTCAGAATTGGTTCAGTAGTAAGGCTAGTACAGCAGGCATGTTTCATGGATCACACTTTGTAAGGTGATTCTTGCTCTGTGTGTATGTGTGTTTTGTTCATCAGTAATTGACTTTGATGTGAATGAAGCAAGTTTTATTTCATTTTTTGAAAATATAATAAGTTCATTTTAATTATTTGGATTTACCATAACTTATTTAACTAATACCATATTGATGGACATTTAGGTTGTTTTCAGTTGTATGCTATTATAAATATTGTAAGGGTTGGCATACTTCCATAAACGTCTGCATGTCTGTCTGATGTTAATCTTAGCCATAGAAGTCTAAAAAAGTCCAAAACAGGTGTACTAATTTATACCTCACCAACAGTGGCTCCTTTTGCTGCATCCTTTTTTTTATTATGTTCCGTTAGCTACTGTATAGTACATCATTAGTTTTTGATGTCGTGTTCAATGATTCATTAGTGTGTATAACACCCAGTGCTCATCACAACACATGCCCTCCTTAATACCCATCACCTTGTTACCCCACTTCCCCACCCCCACCCCTCTGGGACCTTCAGTTTGTTTCCCGGAGTCCAGAGTCTCTCAAGGTTTGTCTGCCTCTCTGATTTCTTCCCACTCAGTTTTCCCTCCCTTCCCCTATGTTCCTCCATGCTATCGCTTATGTTCCACATATGAGTGAAACCATATCATAATTGTCTTTCTCTGCTTGACTTATTTCACTGAGCATAATCCCTTCCAGTTCCATCCATGTCGATGCAAATGGTGGGTATTCATCCTTTCTGATGGCTGAATAATATTCCATTGTATACATGTACCACATCTTCTTTATCCATTCATCTGTTGAAGGGCATCTCGGCTCCTTCCACAGTTTGGCTATTGTGGACATTACTGCCATGAACATTGGGGTGCATGTGCCCCTTCTTTTTACTACATCTGTATCTTTGGGGTAAATACCTAGTAGTGCAATTGTAGGGTAACTCTATTTTTAATATCTTGAGGAAACTCCATACTGTTTTCCAGAGTGGCTGTACCAGCTTACATTCCCACCAACAGTGTAAGAGGGTTCCCCTTTCTCCACATCCTCGCCAACATTTGTTGTTTCCTGTTTTGTTAATTTTTGCCATTCTAACTGGTGTAAGGTGGGATCTCATTGTGGTTTTGATTTGTATTTCCCTGATGTCTAGTGATGTTGAGCATTTTTTTGTATGTCTGTTAGCCATTTGTATGTCTTCTTTGGAAAAGTGTCTGTTCATGTCTTCTGCCCATTTTTTTGACCAGGTAATTTGCTTTTGAGTGTTGAGTTTGAGAAGTTCTTTATAGATCTTGGATATCAGCCCTTTATCTGTAATGTCATTTGCAAATATCTTCTCCCATTCTGTGGGTCATCTCTTTGTTGATTGTTTCCTTTGCTGTGCAGAAGATTTTATCTTGATGGAGTCTCCAAAGTTCATTTTTGCTTTTGTTTCCCTTGCCTTTGGAGATGTGTCTTGAAAGAAGTTGCTGTGGCCGATGTCAAAGAGGTTACTGCTTATGTTCTCCTCTAGGATTCATTGAGGTCTTTCCTCCTTTTAGAGTTTATCTTTTTTTTTTTTTTAAAGATTTATTTATTCATTTGACATAAAGAGAGACAGCCAGCGAGAGGGGGAGTGGGAGAGGAAGAAGCAGGTCCCCAGCGGAAAAGCCTGACGTGGGGCTCAATCCCAGAACTCCAGAATCACGCCCTGAGCCGAAGGCAGATGTTTAATGACTGAGCCACCCAGGCGCCCCCATTTTGAGTTTATCTTTGTGTATGGTGTAAGAGAATGGTCCAATTTCATTCTTCCGTATGTAGCTGTCCAATTTTCCCAGCACCACTTATTGAAGAGACTGTCTTTTTTCCATTGGATATTTTTTCCTAATTTGTCAAAGATTAGTTGACCATAGAGTTGAGGGTCCATTTCTGGGGTCTCTGTTCTGTTCCATTGGTCTATGTGTCTGTTTTTGTGCCAGTACCATGCTGTCTTGGTGATCACAGCTTTGTAATATAGCTTGAAGTCAGGCAATGTGATGCCCCCAGCTTTGTTTTTCTTTTTCAACATTCCCTTGGTGATTCGGAGTCTTTTCTGGTTCCATACAAATTTTAGGATTGTTTGTTCCAGCTCCTTGAAAAATGCCAATGGTATTTTAATAGGGATGGCATTGAAAGTGTAGATTACTCTGGGCAGAATAGATATTTTCGCAATGTTTATTCTTCCTATTCATGAGCATGGAATGTTTTTCCATTTTTTGGTGTCTTCTTTAATTTCTTTCATAAGTGTTCTGTAGTTTCTAGAATATAGATCCTTTACCTCTTTGGTTAGGTTTATTCCTAGGTATCTTATGGTTTTTGGTACTATTGTAAATGGAATCGATTCCTTGATTTCTCTTTCTACAGTTACATTATTAGTATATAGAAAAGCAACTGATTTCTGTGCATTGATTTTGTATCCTGCCACACTGCTGAATTGCTGTATGAGTTCTAGTAATTTGCGGGTGGAGTCTTTTGGGTTTTCCACATAAAGTATTATGTCATCTGTGAAGAGAGAGAGTTTGACTTCTTCTTTGCCAATTTGGATGCCTTTTATTTCTTTTTGTTGTCTGATTGCTGTTGCAAGGACTTCTAGTACTGTGTTGAACAATAGTGGTGAGAGTGTCCATCCCTGTTGTGTTCCTGTCCTTAAGGGAAAAGCTCTCAGCTTTTCCCCATTGATAATGATATTCACTGTGGGCTTTTCATAGATGGTTTTTATGATATTGGGGAATGTTCCCTTTATCCCTACACTCTGAAGAATTTTAATCAGGAACGGATGTTGTATTTTGTCAAATGCTTTTTCTGCATCCATCGAGAGGATCATATGGTTCTTGTCTTTTCTTGTATTAATGTGCTTTATCACATTGATTTGCAAATGTTGAACCACCCTTGCATCTCAGGAATAAATCCCACTTCATCGTGGTGAATAATCCTTTCAGTGTAGTTTTGGACCCTATTGGCTCTGATCTTGTTGAGTATTTTGGCATCCATGTTCATCAGGGATATTGGTCTGTAATTCTCCTTTTTGATGGGATCTTTGCCTGGTTTTGGGATCAGGGTAATGCTGACCTGATAGAAGGAGTTTGGAAGTTTTTCTTCTGTTTCTGTTTTTTGAAACAGCTTCAGTAATATACATATTATTTCTCCTTTAGATGTTTGGTAGAATTCCCCTGGGAAGCCATTTGGCCCTGGACTCTTGTTTTTTTTGGGGAGCTTTTTGATTACTGCTTGAATGAAGCAAGTTTTAAGTAGTAAATGGGAGATGGTATATTTTAGTTAGAAGAGCCTAGAGTCATAAGATTTGGGTTCTAATTCTGTATTGTATTTTAACCAGTTTGAAACTCCATTTCCTTATCTGCAAAGTGAAGGGGCTGGACTAGATAATATTCAAGGTTATACATGTAAAATTTTATGAGTCATGTATACATCCATGTGTCCATCCAGGCATCCATGTATTCATCCAACTATCTAATAAACCTTCATTGGGAGCCTACTGTAGTAGATAGTGCCTTAATTGCTAGGAATTTAAATAAGAATCAGTTATAGTCACCTAACTTTAGTATTGTGGTTACAGTTCAGTCTAAGTTTTATTTATTCAGCAAACATTTTGCAAGTATTTATTATCTTTCAGTTACTCCTCTGTTATATAGAATATTATTCTATGGCTATTAGTTTTCAGTTAATTTCAATGCTTCACATACAAAGTGGCCATATTATCTTTGCTGGATGCATTCTCTATTCTTCTCCACCCACATGTGTGTTCCTAGAAGCTGTCCTCTGCAGTCCTTAACCAGGTCTTTTAGCTTTGGCTTTGTTTCAGCCAGTATGAGATCAGAGGGCAGGATAAGAAGAATTAGAGAATTTATTCCTTCTCATCTTTCTGCTGGTTGTGGTTTGGAAGTGGCTGCATGTCTTAGATTTGGCCAGCTTCTCATTCCATCAGCTACAGCAGCCTTTCTGGATGCTGGCAGCGCTCTCTGTTCTAAGAACTGTTTCCTCTTGTCTCCTTTTAGGCCTAATCGTGTTAATGACCTCTCAGTATTGCTAGCCCAACGACACTACATCATCCTATGTTGGTTTCCATTAATCTTAGGATATATTTGTAAATTATGCTTTCATTCTTTTTAATCATCTCTTTTGAGTTTGCCTACCATGACCCAGAGCTCTATATTATCATTTGACATTTCAGACCACTGTAAGTATACAAGTAGTGTGTGTATACACACACACACACACTAACCGCAATGTTTTTATATGATTAAGATTACGGAGGAAGGGTGCTCAGGTTGGCAGCACATATACTAAAATAGGAGTAGGAAGGAAGGGACGTAGGAGAAAAAAATGAAGACCTGAACCAGTTAGCTATTTGATGAGACGGAGAGCCGTAAGGTGGTTAAGGAGAATAAAAGAGGCTCTTCATCCTATGTCCATTGTGCTTTGCTCATTTTACTGGATGCTACCTATAAACTATGAGAGGACATTTATAATAGTATCAGCAATTAGATTTATCTCTGCTAAACCAAATAACGGTAACTCAAATAACAATATTTACTCCTGGAGTTAGTGTTACCTTAAACTAATTAAGCCAATCCCCTAAATTGATATAAAAATACTTGAAAAATTTTAGCAAAATTTTTGCACTATGACTTTCCAGATTCTTTCTTGGTAATTCTTCCATGTTGAATAAACACAGTCCCTTCATTTCAGCTATGGCTGCCTATGGCCACTAGAGAACGAAAAGGCCTATTGAATTGCTTTTCCCAGGTAAGGAATCAAGGGGTGTTTTAGAATTGTTTTTAAATTTCCCTGACTAATGCATACTAACTGTGGCTAAATTACTTGTAGAGATTAGCAATGTGAAAGTTTTATTTAGAGATTATCTTCCCATTATTTAGAAAATTAGAAATAAATCACACAAACCTTTGGACATAATAATCTGAAAATTACTTGGCAGATACTGATGAAGTGAGATTCCAGGAAAAATCCAGTAGCACGATTTACCACGATTATACAGTAAGCCAGCTAATAACCAACTAGTATTTATTGCATTTTCCCATATTTTTCTAGTATTTATTGGATCAGGTATAGAGTAGATTCCTATGAATATCTTACTTCGTATATTTCAGAATCGGCTCTACTCTTTTGTTGATTCAATAGGAAAAAATTGGCATAAATTAGCTACTCTCTGCTTAAGAGGAGTGCTACATTTTTCCTTCAGTAGGTTCACAGAGGTGCTTATCTCTAAGCAATGACCCACAGTGACAATGCTTACAAATCTAGAGTTTATTACAGGAAAGGAATACAGTATTAGCAACAGCATTAAGGTAAAGCAGTGCATCATAGCCAAGCAAGCAAGGGGTCAGGAGAGACTGAGTGCAAGCCCGTGCTGTAAGCAGAGGAGAATTATATGTCCTTAAGAAAGAATTATATTCCAGAAACTCCTGGCATACTACTGGGTTCTGGTAAAAATGGAGCAGCTGGCCATGGAATCAGCAAGGGGCCATACACTTGAAATTGCCCATAATGAGCTGAGTTCTTTCAGACCCACCAAGTCATAAGGTCAGGCAGTCCCAGCAACAATGATTAGAGGGAGGTGTAGTCCATCTGGAACAGGGCAGGAGTGGGAACAAAGTAGGTGTGCCAGCTGCAGAAGCAGGAGTCGAGTCTCAGGTTTTCACGGATGTTAGATATGCACCTTTTCCTCAGCTTACATGTATGGCTATGCGGAGACTTTCTTATAACTGGCTACAAGCCCACATTTGGTATACAAATGAGCCATTTGGTACGTGGGTGCAAGCTGAAAATGGACAGTAGCTGCACTATCACTTCAGCTAGATGAGGTCTTTAAAGATTGTGGGAGGCAGAACCCTTTCAGAGGTCATCCACTTTCTGTGAACACAGAAGTGGGTCACAGTTAGACTATATAAGGACAGATAGGCAGTGGTAAATGCCAGAAGCAAATGCGGTTGCTCACGTGGAAGTGGTCACAACGTGCCTAGCACAAGAGGCATACACAGCCAGGTAGACAGAAGGACATAGCCAGTTGCTGTCACCCTGCCTCTTTCATATACCACCTCAGTGCTGGCATGATGGGCACATGGAGGAAGGGACTACGGTAGCAGAGGTGGGGCTATGCAGGAGCCCCACAGCATGTGCTCCTGCTTACCAAGGTGATATAGCTACTGCGACCTTCGAATGTCCAACCTGTCAGCAATCCAGGCCAGTCCTCTGCTAGAGCACCATTTGTCAAGGTAACCAACCAACCACTTGGTGGAAAACTGACCATGGTGGACCCCTTCCACTTTGGAAGGTCCAGCAATTCAGTCTTATAGAAATAGACATAATTGGTATAGTCACATGCCAGTTCTGTCTAAGTCCTTATGGAATATTTTCTTCTTTTTCCCTTTCAGTTGTACTGAGATATAATTGACACACTATATAAGTTTAAGATGTACAGTGTAATGACTTACTGACACGTATTGCAAAATGATTATGGCAATACGTTAACATCCATCATCTCATATAAATGCAAGGAAAAAGTATTTTTTTTCTTGTGATAAAACTTTCAGCATTTGCTCTCTTAGAAACATTTAAATATGCTGTACAGCAGTATTAATATAGTTAAAATGTTGTATAGTACATCCCCAGTACTTATTTATCTTATAACTGAAAGTTTATACCTTTTGACAGCTTTCATCCAATTCCACCACATCTCTCCTCTGGTAACCATATATCTGATCTCTTTATGAGTTTGTTTTATTTTGTTTTTAAATTCTACATATAGGTGATATCATGAAGTATTTGTCCTTCTCTGACTTATTTCACTTAGCATAATGCCTTCAAGGTCCATGCATGTTGTCTCAAATAGCAGGGTTTCCTTCTTTTTTATGGCTGAATAGTATTCTAACACATACATATTTTCTTTATCCACTTACCTTTATTCATTTACCTGTTGATGGACACTTAGGTTGTTTCCATGTCTTGGCTGTTGTGAATCATGCTGCAGTGAATGTGGAGGTGTGGATATCTCTTTGACATAGTGATTTTGTTTCCTTCACATACATACCCAAAGGTGGAATTGTTGGATCATGTGGTAGTTCTATTTTACATTTTTTGAGGAACCTCCACACTGTTTTTCACAGTGGCTGTACCAGTTTACATTCCCACTAACAATGCACAAGGGTTCCCCTTTATCCACATTCTTACCAGTATTTGTTATCTCTTGTCATTTAAATGATAGTCATTCTAACAGGTGTGAGGTGATATCTTATTGTGGTTTTGATTTGCATTTCCCTGATGATGAGTGATGTTGAGCACCTTTTCATGTACCTGTTGGCCATTTGAATATTTTCTTTGGAAAAGCATCTATTCAGGTCTTTTGCCCATTTTTGAATTGGATTATTTGTTTTTCTGCTATTGAGTTGTATGGATTCTTTGTGTATTTTGGGCATTAACCTCTTATCACATATATAATTTGCAAGTACTTTGTCTCATTCCATAGCTCATTTTTTCATTTTGTTGATTATTTCTTTCACTCTGCAGAAGCTTTTCATTTTGCTGTAATATCTTTTAGTTATTTTTTATTTTGTATTTTGTTCTTTATGCCTTAGATGCCATATCCCAAAAATTGTTACTGAGACTTATATCAAGGAGATTTTTCCCTGTGTTTTCCACTAGGAGTTTTATGGTTTCTGGTCTTACACTGAAATGTTAAATTCATTTTGAGTTAATTTTTGTGAGTGGTATAAGATATGGGTCTAATTTCATTCTTTTACATGTGAATATCCAATTTCCCAGTGTCATTTATTGAAGAGATTATCTTTTTGCCATTGAGTACTTTTGGCTCCTTTGTCAAATATTAGTTTACTATATATGCATGGGTTTATTTCTGGTCTCTCAATACTATTCTATTGGTCTATGTGCCTATTTTTGTGCCAGTACCATTCTTTTTTGATTGCTGTAGCTTTAAACAATAGCTTGAAATCAGGAAGTGTGATGCTTCCCACTTTGTTGTTCTTTCTCAGGATTGTTTTGGCTATCTGGGGTCTTTTGTGGTTCCATAAAGATTTTAACACTTTTTTTCTACTTCTGTAAAAAAATGCTATTGTAATCTTGATAGGGATTGCACTGAATCTATCAATGGGGGAGTATGGAATATTTGATGCACAGGCACAGGGTTCCCTATAACATTGTGTCAGACCAGGGACCTATTTTAGAACAAAGGAGCTGCAGGAATAAGAACCTATCTATGTGATTCATGTCTCATAGTATATTCTGAAACATTCAGAGGTGCCAGCAGAAAGATCATTGGAATGGGTTAATGAAAGTACAACTGAAGTGCCAATTTGTAGATGATAGTTTAAGAGAATGGGGGTGCCATTCTCCACAATACAGTGTATACTGTGAATTAAAGACCTTTGCATTTAGGTTTGTTTCCTTGGTCTGGGAACTAAGAGGTTGAAGCATCTTACCATCATTCCCAATGACCAGCTTGGGGAATTTGTGCTTTCTTTCTTCACTGTGGGCTCTGCAGGGTTAATTGTCCTTGTACTGTTATTGGATAGAGAACCAGTTCTAAACTCATGTTTAGCTGCTCACCACTAGAAAATCAATACTTGAGGGAAGTGATGGTAGGGAATGAAAGTTCCCTTATAGGAAGCCAACAACTTGGGAAGATGGTGGACAGATGTCTCAAAGGCCATCTTCATCTTCCTGGCAAAGCCAGAGGGCTTTGAAGGGGGAAGGTATGGGAAAAGAGAGGGGGGCTATGTGTAGGAGAAGAAGGTGCTCAGGTGGTTAGTTGTATGTATGACCCTGAACAGACTTGCTGGCATCCATGGCAGTTGTTTTCAAATGTAATCAGGCCTTATCTTCTGGGAAAGTTTGGTTCTCACTCCTCAAGGCCAGTGGTCTGCAAATCTCAAGGAACATGTTAGTTCTGCTACAGATCAAGGGCATTAGGTGAGCAAGCAAGAAGTAGCTTGAAGCAACCTAACCCTTACAACCAGTTGGAGTGCTGTTACAGTACCATATGGGGGAATACTCCCATCAGGTGACTCAGTGAGAGTCCCGTTGAATTATAAGTTACAACTCTTCCCTGGAATCTTTCAGCTCCTTGTCTAGGAATCCGGAGGCAAGAAGACAGTTACTATCTTGGCAAGAATAATTGACCTTGAATGTCAGGAAAGTTAGGGCTGTTATACAAACAATAATGCAGGAACGTGTTTGAGATTCTGTTGATTCACTTGGATGCCTCTTGCTGTGGTAAATGGACAAGTGTAGCAACCAGGGCTTGAAAGGGGAATTGCTGAGGGATCAGACCCCTCAGGAATGAGGTCTGGTTCACAACACTGGTTATGCTATTACCACTCAGCAGAGGTATTAGTTGAATGTGAGGGGAATCCAGCATGGCTGGTGTTAGTTGAATGTGAGGGGAATCCAGCATGGCTGGTGGAGGTAGGAGATGATGACTATTTGTTGTGGTTCTGAGCCAAGCTGCAGCAGCAAGGTTATATAGTTTAACCAAATATCCTTCCTTTGTATTTATATGAATAGTCTTCAACAAATTGTATTTATTTTTATTATATGTAAATATGTATACCATTCTTTGTCATTTTTTTACACAAAAGGTAATTTTTATATTTTTCTGTAATTTAAAAAATTGACATTAAGTCTTGGAGACCTTTTAATGTTCTTCTATATAGATCTCCCTATTCTTTATAAGTTGCTGCATCGAATCTGTTATTTACTTAGGTTGATTCTTTAGAAGTTTGTTTTCCTTATATAGTATCATGAACAACACTGAAATGAGGATCTTTGGTACATGTTCTTTATGTGCAGTTGTAAATATACCAAAAAGTGGAATCGATGAGTCATAACATGGTTGAAGTGCCCTCCAGAGTACCCATTTACTCTCCCACCAGCAGTGTTTGAGACACCTATTTCCTCAGATCATCACCAATACTTGATATTGTCAACCTTTTCATTTTTTGCAAAGAAGTTAAGGTAGTTTTATGAGTTTCATGGTAGAAACTGAAGAGGGTTCCATTTTGATTGCCTTTTCTTTGTTGACTTTGAGGGGTGGAGGTCATCTAAGAGTCAGAAGTCTAGGGGCGCCTGGGTGACTCAGTTGTTAAGCATCTGCCTTCTGCTCAGGGCGTGATCCCGGGGTCCTGGGATCGAGCCCCACACCAGTCTCCTCCACTGGGAGCCTGCTTCTTCCTCTCCCACTCCCCCTGCTTGTGTTCCCTCTTTTGCTGGCTGTCTCTCTCTCTCAAATAAATAAGTGAGCTCTTAAAAAAAAAAAAGAGTCAGAAGTCTAAAGAAAGTAGGAAAGGTCTGAAAAAATAAGTTGTGAAACAAAGAAGGCATATCAACAGAAGGCAATTCACAGAAGAAATGCAAATGGTTAGGAAACATACACAAAGATGATCAACCACACTAAGAATCAGGGAAATTAAAGTTAAAACCCGGAGGTTTTTTTCACATATGACATTGGCAAAATGTGTCAATAGTGTCTACCACGTGTAATGCCAATCTGTCTGCTTCCTGAATATGTCCTGATTTTGAACACTCATTATCAGTATGTTTTTGAGGATGTTCCCATTTCTGAGTCCCACCTTCCTAAGGTAGAGACAGAAACTCACCTTCTCTGTTTCCCTTGCTTCTGGTGTTATCTTTGCAGGTACATAGGCACTGCCAATTACACATACTTGCATGAGACTGCTCTTTAGAAAAGAGTAACATGAAGAAGAAAGCACCATGTGGAATCCATTTTGTATTGAATAAGGTGGTGGAGGTTTTGGCTTTCAGTTGATGCAGTGGCAGAAGTGCTGGGGTCTAATGTCCTCGGTCAAATGGTGAGTTGCAGTATCTGTTTTCAGTGGTGGCAGCAGAGGAATATTTGCTGAAATGGTTCCTGTGGCTGTGAGTGTTGTTTCTGGCTCTGTAGGCTTAACTCAACTTTCCCTGGGATTTAGGGGCTATTGTATTTCAATAATTTCTTTTTATATTTGGACTGATGACAGTAAGCTCTGCTGTTTGCAGGTAATACCCTTGATTGATGATATTTACCTGTGTTCTTCACCCTTTCCTTTTATGCTTTTAGGGAACTGTCTGTACTGATTAGTTCCTCTCACCTTTAATTCCAGAGTCCCTTTCTGTGCTCATTGAGTTCTCTCTATCTTGTCCTACCATATCTTTTTATCTTCCTTTTTATAGTTATTATTCTGGAATGAATTGTCAAATAATCATTGTCTTCATATCCTTGTCTTCCACTTTTCAACCCACTGCAAGCTGCTTGCCATCTTCATCATTCAATAGAAATTGTTTTTTCTATGGTTGCGAATGAGGGATGTGTCACTAATTCAACACTTTGTAGTTTAATCATTCAAATCTTCCACTGGGAGGATGGCTTATATTGGTGTACAAATAGAGGCAAGAGGGCTTTTTGTGAAGCTATTTTAGTGTATCAAAAAAGAGAAGAGTGTGACTAGCACTAAAGTGGATACAGCAGACTTGTGGAGCCCTGGATATAATCAACCAACCTTCCCCTCCCTTCCTCCTTCCCTCCCTTCCTCCCTCCCTTTTTTCATCATCTGTCTACCTATTTTCTACGTCAATATGAAAGAGAATAAATCAATAAAAGCACTAGGAAACAAGAAATGATGCCACTCTAGGGAACAAGAAATTGTGCACATTTTTGGTAAGTTAGAAAGCAGATAGTATCAGATTGACAAGATAGAGAAAACGTAGGCCAAAATGAATAAAACAGATTTAGAGAAATGTCAGAGTCAATAGGAATACAGAGGGCAGGAGAGAACCTGTAATTGATTAAAGAAGTTAACTCTACATAGCTAAGCCAGAGGTACACCTGTACGTAGCATGTACACTCACTATTTAACCCAAGAATGAATGAGAGAACTGTTCTCTAAGGAAAGTGAAGTACATGCCTAACAAGGAGACCTGGAGGGAGTAAAGGGGCCTGAGAAATAAGAGCTAAGTGCAAAATAATTCAATAATGTTAGAAGTTCTGAAGAGGAGAATACTATCTGGAAAAAGTTATACTTATTATGCCAAGCCCTTCTTATTTTGGCCGTTAGGTTGGAGAGAGTGAGGTATATCCCAACTCTCCTTCCTTCTTAATGCCCGCATATCCTCAAGTGGAGTCTGTACATTGCCATATTCTGCCCTTTTAGACAGAACTCCTGCAGTTCACCTTTTCAGAGGAGAGTCCAGTTAGGAACTAGACTTGAACAACTATGGAGGGAATCCATGCTAATGTCTGTATCAATCAATCCAGTCTTCTGTTCATATGTATCTACAGATGTTTGAGGAAACATAATAGCATGAAAGAGATAGCCCAAGGCAAATAAGGAGAATAACTACTGTCAGACAAAACAAAACATTTAAAACCCAGAGAGAACTTTAAATAAATTCCAATTTTGTATCTCAGAGACATTTTAGTATCAATGAAATCTATAAACAAAATAATAAACGTATGAAAAGGGAGCAATCAGAGAGCAAGAAAAATTCTTAGAAATTAAAAATATGATTGATAACATTTTAAAAAGGGCTAACTAATTTAAAAAGGATGGACACTTTTTGAAGAACAAATTAATCATCTGGAAGTTAAAAGTGATATAACTACCCAGGATATAGTGAAAAAAAGATGAGGAAAATAAAAAAGAATAATATGAAAGAAAATATGAAAGAATAATTCCAGGAGGCTCAATATCTCTCTAGTAAACTTACCAGAAGGAAATTATGCAGAAAATGAGGGGGATAAAATACTCATTGAATAACAAAAAATTTTTGTGTGGGAGGTAAGCACAAAATTGTAGTGTCCATTAGCTATGTAGTTGGACAAATGAAAAAGATTCACACCTAGGTGGATAGTGGTAGAATTTTAGAATTCTGAGAATAAAATGATAATTCAAAAATAATTCAAATTGGATTGGATGACATCAAAATTGAAAACTTTTGTTCACCAAAGTACTTTATCAGTAGAGTGAAAAGGCAGCCCATTGAATGGGAGGAAATATTTGCAGATTATTTATCTAATAAGGGGTTAATATCTAGAGTATGTAAAGAACTTCTACAACTCAACAACACAAAAGCAAACAACTCAATTAAAAATTGGCAAAGAATTTGGATATTTCTTCAAAGAGTATCACAAATGTCCAATAAACTCATAAAAAGATGTTCAACATCATTAATCATTAGATATGCAAATCAAAACCACAATCATATATACAGTGAGGAAAAGACAGTTTCTTCAATAAATGGTGCTGGGAAAGTTGGACAGCTACACATAAAAGAATGAAACTGGACCACATTCTAATGCCATATATAGAAATAAACTCAAAATGGGTTAGAGACCTAAATGTGAGACCTGAAACCATTAAAATCCTAGAAGAGAGCATTGCAGTAATTTCTCTGACCTCAACCACAGTAACATTTTTCTAGATATGTCTCCTAAGACAAGGGAAACAAAAACAAAAATAAACACTTGGGACTACATCAAAATAAAAAGGTGTTGTACCGCAACAAAACAAGAAGACAACCTACTGAATGGGAGAATATATATGCAAATGATATATCTGATAAAGGGTTAATATCCAACATATATAAAGAATTTATGTAACTTAACACCAAAAAGAAAAAAAAAGAACCAGTCTGATTGGAAAATGGGCTAAGGACCTGAACAGGTATTTTTCCAAAGAAGACACACAAATGGCCAACAGACACATGAAAAGATGCTCAAAATCACTAATCACCAAGGAAATGCAAATCAAAACCACAGTAAGATATCACCATATACCTGTTAGAATGGCTAAAATCAAAATGACAAGAAATAACAAGTGTCAGTGAGGATGTGGAGATGAGGGAAATCTGGGGCATGGTTGGTGGGAATGCAAACTGGAGCAGCCACTCTGGAAAACGGTATGGAGATTCCTCAAAAAATTAAAAATAGATATATCACAATCCCTTAATTCCACTATTGGGTATTTATCTAACAAAATGAAAACACTAATTCAGGAGTGCATGGTGGGTCAGGCGGTTAAGCTCGGGTCATGATCCCAGGGTCCTGAGATTGAGTCCCACATGGGACTCCCTGCTCAGCAGGGGGCCTGCTTCTCCCTCTGCCTCTGCCTGCCACTCACCTTGCTTGTGCTCTCTCTCTCTCTCTGTGTCAAATAAATAAAATCTTTTGAAAAATCCTACTAATTCAAAAATGTGCACACCTATGTTTATTTCATCATTATTTACCATAGCCAAGATATGGAAGCAACTTCAGTGTTCATCAAGGGGAGTGTGGTACACACACACACACACACACACACACACACACACACACACGAATATTACATAGCCATAAGAAAGGATGAGACTATGCTGTTTGAGGTGACATCAATGGACCTAGAGTGTATTATGCTAAGTGAAATAAATCAGACTGAGAAAGTGCATGATTCCACTCGTAAGTAGAATCTAAAAAAAAAAGAAGTAAACAAACAGCATCAGACCTGTAAATACAGAGAATAAACTGATGGTTGCCAGAAGGAGGGGAAGTGGGAGGTTGGGTGAAGAGGAGTGGGAGATACAGACTTCCAGTTATGGAATGAATAAGTCAGGAGAATAAAAGGCATAGCATGAGGAATATAGTTGATGATACTGTAATAGCGTTGAAATGGGACAGATGGTACACCTGTGAATGTAGCATAATGTATACACTTGTCAAATCACTAAGTTGTACCCCTGAAACTAATGTAAAAAAACACCATCCCACAATGATATACCATTTCACATCTATTAGGTAGCTATTTTCAAAAAAAACCCCAAAAAACAAACAAAAAAAACCCAACAACAGATAATAACAAGTGTCAGCAAGGATATGGAGAAATTGGAATACTGCACCACTGGTGGCAGTATATAATGGAGCAGTCATTGTAGAAACAGTTGACTGTGTTGGAGCGGCTCCTCAGAAAATTAAAGTGAGAATTACTATATGATCCAGCAATTTCGCTTATGAGTGTACAGCCAAAAGCATTGGAAGCAGGGACTAGAACAGATATTTGTGTACCCATGTTCATAGCAGCATCACTCACAATAACCAGAAGGTGGAAGCAACCCAAGTATCTGTTTGATGGATCAGTGCATAAACAAATGTGCTATCTATCTACAAGGCAATATTATTCAGCCTTGAAAAGGAAGGAAATTCTGACACATTCCACAGCATAGATGAACTTGGAGGACATTATGCTAACTGAAATAATCCAGCCACAAAAAGACAAATACTGTGTAATTTCACTTTTACGAGATTCCTAGGGTAGTCAGATTCACAGAGACAGAAGGTAGAATGGTCATTGCCAGGGTCTGGGGGAAAGGGAGAATGGGAGTTATTGTTTAATTGGAATAGAGTTTCAGTTTTGTAAGATGAAGAGTTCTGGTGATTGATGGTGGCAATGATTGCACGACTGTATGAATGTACTTAATACCACTGGACTATATGCTTAAAATGGCTAATTTTTACATTTTCTATATTTTATCCAAATTAAAAGGTAATTTGGAGTGTCAACAACTTACCTGTAAGTCGGCTTGATCTTAGATTGTATTCCCAGTAGTGATTCCTAAAAGAAAATGGAGTATATCTTTAAACTTCTGGAAAATTTTATTTTGAACCAGAATTCGTTCCCTGCTTCTATTAGATATTTTCTGTTTGACTCTTGAGATCTACCTTCTGTCCTACCCCAACTTGCTCTTTGTCCCGAGAGGTTGATTTCTGTTGATGTTTTCAACTGGGCCCCCTTCCCTTTGGCCATTTAAACCCAATAAGAGGCACCAGAAATAAATTAGAAGCCAAAAGAGAGAGGTTAAGCAGCCCCCCCCCGCCCCCATTCCTTCCATACTGTGCTATAGGTTCGTAATGGATATTTTCTTTCAGAAAGCCACAATTTAGGCTTGAGTCCTACAGCTGTTTCCCTGGGCTTTATTAACTGCTCCCTCCTCTTACCTCATTTGGACTAGTTAGTGGCTGTTAATAGCTTATTGCTGTAGCTAGCTGCAGGGTGCTTCATTATCTCTCTAGGATTTCTCTTAACCCTGTCTATACCTTTGTTAATTAACTCAGCCACTCAATTGCCTTCAGTTACTCCATTTAAATGTGTCATCTGTTTCCTGCCTGGACTGACTGAAGTAGGTAATTTAGCATTCAAATGGGAGTAAAAAATAAAGTCTTTGTGTGTGGGGGGGGGGGGGGGGAGGGAAACAGGAACTTCTAAAACTACCTACTGGTCTTTTCTGATTTTGTAACTTGAGCAAATTCTTCTCATGAATTTTCCCATGACATTAAATTTAAAAAGAAAAAATTTAATCCCCATAGATGCAGAAAAAGCATAGGATAAATTCTAAACTCATGTCATAACTTGTTGTATAGTATATAGCAAACACTCGTAAACTTCGTAATCGGTGGTTACACATTTGAACGTTTAGCACTGGAATAAAAACATGATAAAAATTTTTGTGAGTACTCTTAGCTTTTTATTGGTAGTCTGACCACAGCAATGCTACAAGGAAAGAAAAGTGTCATAAACACTTGGAAGAAGTCAGAATATTATTATAAAGGCAGTATGATGATCTGCCATGAGAATACAAGAAAATTAAACTGGAACCCTATTCGAACGAATCAGTGAGTTTAGTTGGAGAAATCTGAGATTGAACTACAATAAATAACTCTTTTCCAGCAATATATAACATAATGACAAAAGACACAAAAGCTAAGGGAGCCTCAGTAGCCTGTGGGCAACGTCAGGTGTTCTAGGGGCCATAGACCCACCCACCCTTCTTTCCCTCCTTCCTTCCTTCCTTCCTCCCTCCCCCCCTCCCTGTCTTCCTTTCTCCCTTCTTCCCCTCCTCCCCTTCTCCTTCCTTCCCTCCCTTCTCCTTCCTCCCTCCCTCCTTCCCTCTCTCTCTCCCTTTCCCCTTCCTTCCTCCTTCCTTCCTTCCTTCCTTATCTCTCTTTTTCTTTTTTTCTGATGAGAACTACCTCGGTGCTCCAGATGCTGGCTACCCCTTGTTTCAGGCTCACCTGTTAGGAGTCTGGCTCACCCCACATAACACCGAATTCCAATCTTTATCTACCCCTCACCCTCACCCTATTAGAGGAACAGTGTGGGAGGCACTTTGCCCCAGGAGTGCAGCCAGGTTGGGGGTGGGCATGGGCTCTGGCCCAAAGACTGGGGGTAGTACAGCCCCAAATCTGTTCGGGGAGTGAATTGTGCACGCCAGGCCACAGATCTGTTGCCTTCCAGGAATCAGTAGGACCCTGAGCAGTGTTGTGGGCTTCTGAGATGGAAGTCTGGAGACCCAGTCCAACTCTGCCAAGGTCCAAGGCCACAGCAGTGGAAGGCACCATTCCATTGCAGATCCTTGGGGCCAAACATCTCTCGCAGCAGCTGAGAGATGTCTCACACCTGTCCCAAAAGAATAGTCATGTAGTCAGACATTTGCTGCCTACTTGGGTGGCCTCAGCCTTGCCACATGTTTTATGGTTCATGTGTAGCAAGGAAGCCTTCTCTTTAAGGGCAAGCCATCTCTGGGTTCTGCTCTGCATGACGCCTCTTTATAGTTAACCTGCTCCAAACTGCTGGCCTCCAAAAGTCGATGACTCACGATCACATGAGGGAAGAAGCATTGACAATTAATACAAGATTACTGCCTTATTTATATACTTGGATTTCATGGCTAATTACCTATTTTTACTAAGATGAACAGTTATAGTCAAAACCATTAGTTTTATAGAAAATGATAATCTTTTTGCCCTTCCAAAAAATGTTAAGTGGAATCCCAGAAGGATCAGAGGGAAGTAAGAAATAAAATATTTTTGAAAAAATAATGGCTAAGAAGTTTCCAAATTTTGTGAAAACTATAAATCCGTAGAGTCAGGGAGTACAATGCATTCCCAGCAGAATAAACACAAAGAAACCAATCCAAGGACTATCTTAAAATTGCTGAAAACCAGTGATAAAGAGAAAGTCTTAAAGGAATCTAAAATGAAAGGACACATTATGTAAAATAAAACAGGAAAGACTAAGCACCTCTCAGAGGTAATATGAGGCATGGGGCAATGCGGTGACATCTTTAAAGTGTTGAAAGGTCAACCTGGAACACTAATCCAGCAAAAATGTCTCTCCATTTTTTCAGTCAAACAAAAGGCAAGATAATTCGTTGTTGGCAGACCTACACCACAAGAAATGCTGAAAGTTTTTTAGGTAGAAGGAAAATCATATCAGCAGGAAACATGAATCTACATAAAGGAATAAGGCATCGGAAATGCTAAATATGTGAATAAGTAAAAATGTATTGTTTTTCAGGTTTCTTTAAGGATAATTTCTTTAAAGATAATTGACCATTTAAAGTGGACAGATGACGTTATGATTCTACTAGTGGTAATGATTGGTGAGGCAACCAACTTCAGCTTTCTACTTGTTTTCTCAGTAGATCTTGCTATTTGTTGCAGTATACACTAGCGTGGATGAATGCAGAGCTGTCCAAATGATTTTGTGTGGCCCAGGTAAGGCACACAGAAATACACAATTCATTCCATATATGAAATTAATACAGCAACTTTTTAATGGCCTTTGCTATATCAAATACTGTCTTGACTACAAGTCATATATGTTCTAGAAAAACCCCACATCTTAGAGTTTAGCTGAGAGTTCTTCCCATATGCTTACTTTTAGCAATATATTTATGAAAAGTTACACTCAGATCATCTCTCTTTTGTAAATCAAATCCAAAATCTTCATTCTTTTTTCAATTAAATATTAATTCCACTAGGTGGAGGCATTTCCTTAGTTTTGTGTTTCTCACTGCCAAGCCTAGGAATAACAAGTATAATAAGCAGGGAAATGAGTCAGAAAAAAAGGCACATAGCCCTCCCAAGGCCTCGTGCTTTGCACTATATTAGCTTAGTAAATTCATCCCCATTACTACACAGAGTTCCATGCAGTTGACCTTGAACAACAAGGGAATTAGGGGCACTGACCCCCCCGCGCAATTGAAAATCTGTGGAGAACTTTTGAGACTCCCAAAACTTAACTACCAATAACCTAGTGTTGACCAGAGGTCCTACTGGGAACATAAACAGTTGAAGAGAGAACAAAAACATACATGTTTTGTTTGTCACGTGTATTATATGAGAGTCTTACAATAAAGTAAGCTACAGAAAAGATAATGTTTTTAAGAATGTCCTAAGGAGGGGAGCCTGAGTGGCTCAGTCTGTTAACTGTCTGACTTCAGCTGGTCCAGAGTCCTGGCATAGAGCCCTGCTCAGGGGGAAGTCTGCTTCTCCCTCTCCCTCTGCCCCTCCCCCCCCTCATGCTCTTTCTCACTTCTCTTTCAAATAAATAAATAAAATCTTAAACATCATAAGGAAGAGAAAATACATTTATAGTACTGGACTGTTTATCTAAACTATAAGTTTACATCAACTCTTTACAAGAGGAATCGTCTATCAGTACCTAAGTCAATATTGTCTTATAGGATACAGATCACTGTAGTTGTTATACGTATTACTAACACCAGAATGAAAAATGAAAAGATGGTTTACGGTCTGCAAGTTTTGATAAATTTTAACGTTTTATAATACATTTGTGTATCTTTTAGGGTGGTAAATGATAAAATAGACTAGTATTTACATATATTTTATGCATTTATGACACAGGTAACTTTTTCTTAATTCTTTTACTATTTCTAGGCTCCACAATTCATTTGTGAGTTTTTTTCAAATTGTTGCAAATCTCTAAAGAATTTTCCAGTGTATTTATTGAGAAAAAAATGTGTGTAAGTGAACCTGCACAGTTCAAACCCTTGCTGTCCGAGGGTTAACTGTACTTGCTTTTAATGTTTAGCAAAGGAAAGTGACAAGTTTTCTAGGCTGATAATATCTAAATTTTTCTTCCCATTGGTTTGAATTTTAAAATAGCCTCTAAGGGCTGAATAGATTATTAACCAGGCATCTCACATTTTTTCATTTAATCCTGTCAGATGGTTCTTGCATTCCACAGTGATGTACTAAGTGTCTGTAACAATAAAATGTATGCTGTTTTCACTGTCTTTCAAATATTTCATGTTTAACCAAGATGATAATATAAGGAACATTATATATATATATACATATATATATAATGTTCCTTATATTATATATATATATTATATATTATATATATAATGTTCCTTATATATATATAATGCTTTAGTCCTCGCATTAGTAATATATATATATATATA
>NW_024426996.1:19618071-19646038 GCF_017311325.1 Ursus maritimus | reverse complement strand
ATATATATATATATATAATGTTCTTTATATATATATAATGCTTTCGTCCTCACATTAGTAATTTAATATAAAACAACACCTTTTCAGATTATGGGGAAACAGCAAATGTGTGAGACATTTCTTAAAGTAGCTGAAATACAAAAGAGCTGAAGGATTGTGAGGAAGTTTTTTTCAGCTTGAAGCTTTTTTGTTGTCATCTTTCTGGGTTTCTACTTTGCTGTTTTTATTGGTACCAACGTTATGTGGAAACAATATCTTTCCAGTTAAATAGGAAATTCATCTGCTCTTTATTTTGTATTTGAAGTTTTAATGCTCTGTGTCATCAGTTCATTGACTTCAAGGAAGTAAGTCTCTGAAATGTTGCACTTTATGGGGAGCAACCCAATTCTCTTTTTGTGCAATTTGTTTTTTAAAAGTCTTTCTTGTATAGTACTATTGTCTCAGTTTTATTGTTTTAAAGATACTCTATTAATTATCTACAGCTGCTCTCATAAATGAATTAAAAACACAACAGACTTTTGTCCTTTAATCCCTTAGAGAAAATTTAGTGACTGATGTTTCCTTTTTCTTCTTCATTGTACATCTGTGGGAAAGGGGTGACAAATCTGATGCTTATGAAAGTATTGTTAAAAAGAATTCTAAGCCTTTGTATCTCATATGTCTCATTTAAAAAAAATAAATTTGAATTTTCATTCAAAACAATTATTCAGTATACATTGAATAAAATAGGGGGTCTAATTCGTGCACAAATCTTAAAATTTATTTTCCTCTTTAGGATGAAGGCCTGGCCCGCCAGTTGGTGGAGCTAGGCTACCGAGGGACTGGAGAGGTGGTAAAAAGGGAAGATTTTGAAGCAAGGAAGGCAGCGATAGAGATTGCAAGGCTGGCTGAAAGAACTCAGAAAAAGTAAGTGTCTGTGTTCCACATCTAGATTTTATATCATATTGTAGAGTCTCTGGAAAAGTCCAATTTCGTTGGCATTGTTATAATTTAGAAACATTGGCTGGAGCAGGTAGAGCTTGGACTATCCTAAGCGTGTGTTCTTCAGATCAGGAACTGGAGGAACTGGGGTGTGCTTGCAAGAAGCCACATGCAACTTGGAGTACTAATTTAAGAAACCTAAATACCAAAATACGGTCATTAGACTAATAAAGTCTTATTAAAAAAATAAGTCAATGTTATTGGCCTTATATATTTATATACTAAAAATATAAGTGACTTTCGCCTTAGTATTCTTTGTATTTTTGAGACCTGTAAACTTTCGACATCATTTATGTACATATTTTTGAAAGCATTGATTCATTCAACTTTATTAACAGTCACCAGCTTTTGTTAATGTGACTAATATAGGGTTACACGAAATAGGAATCTAATTAAATATATTAAACATATTATAAAAAAGATGTATACCTAAAGTGAACTGTATCAACTGATAAGCCAATATGAAAGATGTGACAAAGCACTTATCTATTTACTTTTTAAAAATGAATGCTAAAGTTGTACATGTTGGAGAGGACAATTACTTAGAAATTGGCATATTATTCCTAGATGTAATTTTAAAAACTACCCCATAATTATGGGTAGAAATCTCCCATGTATTTATCATAACAAATAACGTTTGGTAGTGGAACATGAATTGGTTCCAGGAGTGTGCAATTTTAATTGATTGTTCTAGTGGTTATTGTGTTTCATTACCATGGAATTTTGGAATTTAATATACTGACATTTGGTAATATATTAGTTATCTGATGCTGCCATAACACATTACTACAAACTTAGTGGCTTAAAACAACAGGAATGTATTTATTCATAGTTCTTTGGGTCAGAAGTCAAGAGGACAGTGGCTTAGCTGGGTCCTCCTCTCAGTACATTGCAAGGTTGAAATCCTGGTGTTGGCTAGACTGAGTCCCGGCCTGGAGGCTCTGAGGATGAATCTGCTTCCACACTTATTCAGGTTGCTGGCCAGATTCAGTTTCTTGTGATTATGGAACTGAGGTCCCCATTTCCTTGTCCGCTGTCATTTTGGGGGCTGCGCCGCGGGGTCCTACAGGCTGCCGACATTTGTCTTCATGCTTTCCATGTGGTCCCCTTCCAGCAAGAGCAGTTCGAAATTCTCTCACCCTTCAAATTTCTCTGACTTCTCTTTCTGCAGCAACTGATTCCAGCCAGAGAAAGATCTCTCCTTTTAAGAGCTCATGTGGTCACACTGAGTCCATCTAGATTATCCTGGTCATTTCCTTATTTTAGGGTATATAACATTCATTACATCTGCAAAGTCTCTTTTTCCATGTAATGTAACATGTTCACAGGTTCTAGAAACATGGGCAGCCTTTGGGTGGGTATGCTGCTTTTCGCATGTCATTTATATAAAAGTTTGAGAATTTATTGAACACAGTTACATATAACTTCTAGTCTTAAAAAATTGAAATGATGCAAAGTATATGTGTACAATGTGATGTGTCTTATATAAAATATCAGGGGAGTCTTCTCTTTCCGTATTAGTAAATGTTTATCAGGAGCGGAAGTGGGGAGATTTTCGTGAGATTTGACAGGGAATTTTAATGTATGTTCATATTTTATTAAAGATGTGTCCTATTTCATAACAAGCGAAGTCAGTCATGTATAAAGTGTAAGTGCATATGTCCTCTTCGTGTTTGAGGATCAAAGTATTTACTCTTTTCAATAGTCTCTTTAACTGGCCAGAACTGGAAGTCATCAGGCTACTTATGTACCAATTGCAGGAGGCTAATCCCCACCCAGAGCTGCTAGAATTGGAAGGCCCTTTCATCTGCAGAGCTTCTCTGGCTGCCTTTGTAATGGGATGGGCCCCATATGTTGCCTCTGGCCCCATGTGGGAGTCACTTTGCTCCCTTCCCTCCTGGGTCTATTGTAGTGTTATTGACAGCAGGGCCCGCAGAGGGTGACCTACAGTCAAATATGTCTTGGGCCTATATTTGCAGGAGAATCATTTTGAAAATATACATGAATATCTGCCTGTCTGCCAATTGTTGCTAACTTGGAAACACTTGGTTCTACCATCAGATTATATTATATTAACTTCTCTAATGTGCAAGTGAGCAGTCCTGAGTAGATCCCAATCCTTCAGTCTCGTGATTATAGAGCACCCATCTCAAGTGTTGGTGCCTAAGAGTATGTTATTTACTTAGATTAGTTTCAGAGGGGAAGGAGTCTGGAGAGAAGAAAGTTAAAGGTATTGGGAGGGAGCATTGCGATGAAGTGGTATTTTGATAATTATCTCTCCAAAACAAGACATAAAGTGAAAAGAAATTATTGGGCTTTTAATTTAGTCATTCACTTTACAAACACTCCTGCACAACCGTATTGCATTAGGCACTGTGCCAAATGCTGGGGATATGGTAGAACATAAGATAGTACCTGCCCTCAAGAAATTTGAGGGCTAGATAAATGAAAAACGGGTACGTTGCTGGTGGGAATATAAAATAGAAAACTGTTCGGCAGTTCTTCAAAAAGTTGAGCCCAGAGTTCCCATATGACCCAGCAATTCCATTCCTAGGCATATATCCAAGAGAGTCGAAAACATAGGTTCACTTAAAAACTTGTTCACCAGTGTTCATAGCAGCATTATTGATAGTAGCCATAAAGTGGAAATAATCCCAATATCCATCACCTGATGAATGGGTAAAAAAAATGTGGCATATAGACATAATGGAATATGATTCAGCCATAAAAACGAGAGAAGTACATATTGTTACATGCTACAACATAGATAAACCTTGACAGCATTAGGCTAAGTGAAAGAAGCCAGACAAAAGGACTACATATTGTATAGTTCTGTTTATATAAAATGTCCAAAATCGGTAAATGCATAGAGGCAGAAAGGGGACTTGTGGTCGCCTAGGGCTGGCAGGAAGGGTGAATGGAGAATGACTGCTAATGGGTATGGGGCTTCTTTTTATGTGTTGGAATGTTCTAGACTTAGATGTTGGAGAGAATTGCACAACTTGTAAATATACTAAGAACATTGAATTGTACACCTTTAAAGTTTGAATTTTATGGTATGTGAATTATAGCTCAATAAAAACAATTACAACAGAAAAGAATGCGTTCTGTCATAGTTGCTGTGGTGACACCCTGAAGCGGTACTAAGTCAAGATTTGGGGCATGTGAAGAACAGGGAAAGCTCTTTTTAAGGCAGGGTTGCTAGCGTGGTTCTTAAAGGATAAGTAGGAGTTAATCAGGCAGAGAATGATGTGATGATGGACACATCCATTTTGACTTAATTCTGTGACAAACTCCCCTCCTTCATAAATCATCCTCTCTACCTCTTTGTCTTAATTTATCCCTGTTCCCTTGCGAAGACTTTTTCCCCTAAGGCTGTGCCACTTACTTCCACATTTTCTGGGGTGGTGGTGGTGGTGGTGGGTGGGCTCTGCATTTTCCTGGTTCCCACAACCTTTGCTTCAAAACCATCTCCGCTTTATTATCATGTAGACATCATCTCTCACCTGTCCTGAACTGAGGTTCATGGCAGCTGGTATAGTAGCTATAAGGCAGAGGCTCTAAATGTTCGGGAGAAAGAATGGGTATAGTTTAGCTGGTGAACTTTTTGTCAAGACAGAATGTTCTTCTCTCCAGGGTCTGGCCAAGGTACATTAATGAGGAATCCCTATCATAAGTTCCAGAGAATTTCCATTTGTAGTGAGAAGTTCCATTTATTTCCACGGGTGATGGAGAGATGGACCTTAACTATTTGTGACACAGGTTGAATATTGGGTCCTTGGGGTATATTTAGTATTAGTTTAAGACACTATTATTCCCATTCCTTTTAGCAAGCTAATGTCTATGACATGTTTTTTTTTTTTTTTTTTTTTTTTTAAGATTTATCCATTTATCTTCGAGAGAATGACAGGGAGCAAGGGGTGGGGGAGGAGCAGAGGGAGAGGGACAAGCAGATTCTATGCTGAGCGTGGAGCCTGATGTGGGTCTTGATCCCGGAGAGCCGGAGATCATGACCTGAGCCGAAATCAAGAGTTGGATGTTCAAGCAACTGAGCCACTCAGGTGCCCTGACATGCTCTTTTATACTCACCCTGGTTTGCAGAGGAGAGCCACTGATTATCTTTCTCAGTGATTTTGGTTTTATTCTGACCAGTGTATTTCTGATGACCTTGGTGACTAGGTATCTTCCGGGTCCTTCCATGGCCCATACACTTTGGTGGATCTTCTGGCCTCACAGAATATGTCCATTCTAGCCTGCCTATTTTTCTGAGCCTTTAATCCCTTAAAATTCTGTCTCTCCAGTTTAGGCATTTCAACTGTAGTCATTGTGGGTTATTGCTTGTTTCCAGTTTCTTGGAGCCACCTTAGCAGTGAGTTTTCACCATCTTCTGGGG
This sequence comes from Ursus maritimus, assembly GCF_017311325.1. Classification (NCBI taxonomy): domain Eukaryota; kingdom Metazoa; phylum Chordata; class Mammalia; order Carnivora; family Ursidae; genus Ursus; species Ursus maritimus. The sequence goes on along the minus strand of NW_024426996.1, from coordinate 19,640,664 downwards.
TCCTTACCAAAATGCTATGTCTTGTGTTCTGAGAGGGTATAGCAGGTCCACAAATTCTAATATATTCAGTCTTATTTCTGGCTTTCCTGGTCTAGATTTATCTTCCAGTCCTGCTTCTATTTGCTGTGTAGGTCTTGCAGCTCCTTTGGGGTAATGTCCCTTTCTTCTCTTATCAGACCTAACATGTCCCTGGCTGTGACTTAACTCTTTTATAGGCTTGAGGGCCAGAAGTAGAATCGGGGACATCTCCTGAGGTGGACGCATGTTGTCTTGTGGAGAAAGACCTCTATATTTTCCTTCTGTTTCGCTGCTGCTGGTGGTGAGAGTTTGATGGTTCTTAATGGAGAGGTTGAGATCACTTCTTCAGGCTCAGAGGATTCAGAAGAGGTCTGGGGAGGTCAGAATCTTCGGGAACACATACTCAGTTGTATGTCAGGATCCCAGGTTTTCTTAATCAGAATTTTGATTTTGCTGTAACAGACCTGCCCCTGTGACTATCTGAGTGTCTTTGGACTTGAGCCACTGAGACTATCAAGTCCTGTGCTGGATTCATCTTGTGTTTGCCCACTGCATGAGGTGAGGACTTCTCTGCAAGCTAGCAAAGAAACTAGTTTTTTTTATTTTGTTACAGTTGTTGGTTAATTGTCCTCAACCTTTAGGGCATCAGTGCAATTTAGCAACAACTATTTATGTAATTGCATTGTTATTACATTGTATCATTCCCCATATATTTCAAATGCCTGAATCATCCCATTGGCTAAGGCATTCCACTTTAATCGTATAGCATCCCAGTTTTCCACACGTGAATGAATGTTTTAACAGTTGGATCACTACCTTGTGCTGGGGTTGTCTGCACACCACTTACCTCGAGGGCTGTTGACCTCTTTACTAAAGGGCTCGTGGTGAGAGATATAGTCCCCAAAGCCTATTTTACTGCCTGCTTTTTCAGACTATTCCAGGTACAGTCTATCACAGAATAGCCTTTCTAGGAAGCAGACACAAAGATGGAGTCAAGAATTCAAAAGGTTAGCTGGAAAGTAAAAAAGAAAAAAAAAACATAAAAAGAAAAGATTGGGAGCAAAATTAGACAGGGGGAGGTGTCAGACCTTGATGCTCACCTGGCAAAGTCTCTGTCAGGTCAGTGGAGTGTTTGCAAAGCAGATTATCTGTTAAAGGGATCCCACACTTGGTGGAGATTATTTGATTTTAGAACCATTGTCTTGCTTAGTGATTTTCGGAGGCCATCGTGAGAACAGTGTGAGATCTGCTCATTTGTTGAGGCTGACCGAGAAAGCTAACTGGAAGCAGTCACCTAACCAACCTTCTTTCCTTCCTTCCTTCCTTCCCTCCTTCCTTCCTTCCTTCCTTCCTTCCTTCCTTCCTTCCTTCCTTCCTTCCTTCCTTCCTTCCTTCCTTCCTTCCTTCCTTCCTTCCTTCCTTCCTTCCTTCCTTTCTTTTTTAAGATTTTATTTATTTGTCAGAGAGAGAGAGCACAAGCAGGGAGAGTGGTAGGCAGAGGGAGGAACAGGCTCCCTGCTGAGCAAGGAGCGGCCATGAGGGACTCAGTCCCAGGACCCTGGGATCATGACCCAAGCCAAAGGGAGACGCTGACTGAGCCACCCAGTTATCCCCCAACCATATTTCTTGAAGCTAGGGAGCTTGTCCTTTAATTTTATAATTCATTTTTGAAAGTCACATTTATTGATGTTTTTAAATTGTTTAATGAGTTGTGACAGACATACATAGTCGTGAGACACTCACCACAGTCAGGATGCTAATATATTCATAATGCCAAAAAGTTTCCTTATACCCCTTTATATTTATGCCCTCCTTGTAGTTCCTGGCAACCACTCATCTGATTTCTGTCCTTAGAGCTTTCTTTGCCTTTTCCAGGATATCATATCAATAGAATAGTATAGTATATAGCTGTTTTTTCATTAAGGCTTTTGTGACCATGAGGTTGAATATATGTTTGTTCTTGTTTATTATTGAGTAATATTCTGTTTTATGGATGGACAACAATTTGTGTATTTATGCATTCTCCAGTTGATGGATTTTTTTTTTCCCTCGTAATGTATTTTCTTCATTTTGTATCAGGGTAATTTTGCTCCCATAAAATGCCTTGGGAACTTTTACTTGTTCTTTCACATATTCTGGAAATAATGTGTAGAGTTAATATTATTTCTTCCTTAATTGTTGGTAGCAGTTACCAGTGAAACCTAGTCCTGACATTTTCTTTGTGAGAAGGCTATTAACTGCAAATTTAATTTCTTGTAGATAATAGGGACATTTTTTCAGAATAAGGTTTGGTAGTTTGTATCTTTCAGATAATTTTTTTCATTGCATTTGTGTATCAGATATATAGGCACAAAAATTTCATAATACTGTGTTAAGTCATTTTAATGTATGTAGAATCTGTAGGGATGTTTTCTCTTCCATTCCTCATATTAGTAATTTGATCCTGATTTAACTCTATGGGAGTTCACTAATATTTCTAAAGAACTAGATTTTGAACTTTAATGATTTTTCTCTAGTGTTTTTCTGTTTTCTATTTCATTGGTTTCTGCTCTTTATCATTTCCCTCAGTTGCATTGGGATTAGTTTTTTCTTTTTCTAGCGTCTTAAGGTAGAATCTTAGATATTGATGTTAGACTTTTCTTCTTTTCCAATATGAACTTTAATGCTATACTTTCCCATCTTGGCACTGTTTTGGCTGCATTTCAACAATTTTGATGTTTGTTTTGATTTTCATTCAATTCAAAAGATTTAAAAATTTCCTTCATGACTCAGGAGTTATTTTGAAGTTGTCGTTTAACCTCCAAATGTTATAGATTTTTGAAATATCTTCTTGTTACTGATTTCTTGTCTAATTCTGTCTTGAAAGGAGAATAAATTCTGTATTATTTCATTCTTTTAAAATTTATTGAGATATATTTTTTGCCCCAGAATATGGGTTATGTCAGTGACTGTCCCAGAGGTACTTGAAAATATTCTGCTCTTGTAGGGGGAATGTTCTAAAAAATTCAGTTAGGTCAAGTTACTTAGTTGTGTATTCAGGCTTTCTGTATTCTTACTGATTTTCTGTCTACTTGCTCTGTCAATTAAAGATGAGTGTTGCCAACTCCAACTATAATAATAGATTTTTCTGTATATTTTTTCAGTTTTATCTATTTTTGCTTTATGTATTTTGATGCATACACTTTATGATTCCTGTGTTTTCTTGACATAAACATCAAGAATTGACTCCTGTTTCGTTTTTTAAATATACACTTTATTCCTGGTAATAATTCTTTTTTCTGAAGTTTACTTTGTCAGATACTCATATAGTTACTTGAGTTTTTAAATGGTATTGGCATGATAGTTTTTCTACTGTTTCACTTTTAACTTACCAATATTTCTGTATTTAAGATGGATTTCTTGTGGACAGTTTTGCTTTTTTTTAGTTCATTCTTCATGCACTGTCCCTAATTGGTATATTTGGATGATTTATGTTTTCATAATTATGTATATGATTTAAGTGTACCTAATCTTGCTGTTTTCTGTGTGTCAAATTTTGCCTTTTCTTGACTTCCTTTAAATACAGTTTTTAGAAATCCATTTTATCTTCATAGTTGACTTATTTAACTCTTTAAACTTTCTTTTTTTTTAATGATTGCTCTTTAAAAATTAGTGTAGGCTAAAGAATTGTAATATTCAACTTTAGCTTCTAATAGTCTATATTCAAATAATATTATGACCCCTTCACACAGTGTGTGAGAACTTTGCCCCAGTTCCATTCATTTTTCCCATATTTGTTCTATTTTTGTCATACCTTTAGTTCTAAGCATGTTGCAAATTCTACAATACATTATTAATATTTCACATAAGATGCTGATCTTTTTAAGTGATTCAAAATAAAATATATTCTTTTACATTGACACCCATTTGATCATTTTTGGTACTCTGTGCAGATCAAAATTTCTATTTGAAAGTGCAGTTCTACCTCTATAACTTCTTTTAAGCTTTCTTATTGTGCAGGTCTGCTAGCAGTGAATTTTCCTTACCTGTCAGTTGTTGACAAAATACTTTTCTTTGCTTTTGAATGATATTTTTTGCTGGGTATAGAAGATCCACCTTCAGCACATCAGCAATCCCTGCACATCTGTGCCTGGGTGATCAGGTTGGGCTTTCTGTCTCCCAGCTCTTGCTCTTTTCCTAGCAGCAGTACATCTCTGTGTCTGCCCTATGACTGAAATTTAATGTTTAAGACGCTGTTGACTTAGTTTTTGTTCTGACAGTTACCATTTTCTGCTTTATGAGCTTGAACAAGCGATCATCTTCAATGTTTTCATCTAGAAAGATGGATCATTTCTGTCCTTTAGATTGGTAGGGATTGAGTATCATAAGTGATGCCTTGTTACTTTATGCACATAAAGTACAGTTTAATTAATTATAGTATGTTATATTACTAATTATAAGAGCAATATCTTCCAATTTCTCATTAAATTCCTATGTCCACTTACATTAAGCATGAATACTATCAGCTGAGATTCTTTCTTCTTAAATTCTTTTCATTTGTTTTTGTGAGATAATTGGCTTTGTTTCGAGTTTATTAGGATTATAATTCTTCTAAATAAATGCTTGTATGGAACTTGTTATTGAGAGATCATTTCAACATTTTCCTAATAAGATCTAGGTACAAAAATACTGGATGGAGCTCTTCTCTCATGAAATTAAGGGTGTGACTAAATCAAAAGATTATTTCACATACACTCACTGAGACTGCAAATTATGTGATACCAATAAATGCTCACTATCAATTGGATGGATATTTTAAATCACTGACACCTACATACTGAATTTTTTCTTTCTTCCTCCCTTATCCTCTCTCCCTCTTTGACTCTTTTTTTTCCTTCTCTGTCTCTCCAACAAGCAACTAACTACAGATATTATTGATCTTTTCAGGAAACATCATATCTACCAACAAATGTATATTATTATTTTTTGGTGAATACAAATATGAACATATTCATAAGTGCAATTAATTTTAACTCAGGGAGTAGTAAATGGATCCATTGTTTAGATGAATTGATTATTTTTACATTTGACATATTGTCACCATTGCCACATTTAGTTATAGATCTTAGCCTTGTTGAGCTTAAAGTTAATCTAAATAGAGTCACAGAGATGTAGACAAAATGCAATATTGATGATAAATCAGCTAATCATAAAGTAAAAAGCAAGTGCAATTTAAGTTTTTGAAGAAGTCATAGCCTTTTTCTTCAGAGTATTATTTAGATTCTGGTTTTGTTGTTGATTTAGCTATTGTCTTAAATTTTGTTGATTCATTCAGTAGTCATTCATAACCCCTTTGTAGACAAATTTAAGGATCTCTTCTCAGACTGAGTGGATTTGCTTGACCTCCGCTGATGCTTTTAACAGCAATTTGGGATTTCTTGAAATGTTCCTTTCCTTTGACTTTTATTACCTTATAATCTACCATTTTTTTCCTGGTTTGCTGTTTGCTATCTCTGCAGTCTCTGCTTCCTTCTTCTCAGCACCTTGGATCTCTCCCCAGAGACAGTTCTTTGGTGTTTTCACCTCACTTGTATTTCACTGTTTTCATCTCAGCCACTTTTAGGTTTTCAGTTATCCCGAGTCAGATCTGCAGTCCTGATTTCTCTTTTAGGATTTTAGCTCCATGTCTGTTTATTAATGTTGTCAAGCCAATAATAAAATACAAAAACCCCTCCCATTGTTATTCTTTTACAGATCTGCTCCCCATACACAAATACCATTTTTTTTTTTTTTTAGTCTTGAGGCTTTATATTTTAAATCTACTTGAGCAGTTCTAAAGAACAATTAATGGTGGATTCCTGTTGACTCTTGTTTATACTTGCTCCTGCATTCATCCATTTGCCGCTCCTTTTATACATTGCTAATTCAGTTTTTCTTTAGGTTGGCTTCCTTTATTGCGGTGTCTTACCAGATTGCTCAATCTCAGTTTTCTTCACCCGCTGCTACCATGTTGCCAGATCACGCTTCTGTGAAACAGCCTTCAAACACCTTCCTCTCATCCCTATCCCTTTACATTCCTTTCTCTTTCCATCAACTATCTAAATCTGCATTCCTACAAAAGAATTTGAGTTGGTTTGCAAAGGAAATATGAATCTCTTGGCAATAAGATTTTAAAAGGCGGAGAGAATAAAATATAAAGGTTGAAGAAATGCAATGAAGCTGAGGTTGAGGTTAATGCCTGAAATATATGCCAGATTTGGAAAGATAATTCAAAGGGGAAAATATTTACATTATATAATTCCACCTGGAACAACAAAACCATTGACCAGAAGTATAGATATTCCTGGTTCTAAGAGGTGTAGGGAAGGGAAAATTTTCGTTGATCCTCGTAGAGTCCCTGGTTGGGTCTGAAAGTTAAACTGATAAACACAGACTAATAGGAGAAAAGATTACAAACTTAACATGTTTTATGTGAATGGGAGCCTTCAAGAGGAAATAGATACCCAAAGAAGCAGACCTGAACATTTTATGCTAGGTTTGATGAAGAGTGTACTGTAGTGGGGGAATGTGATAGGTTAAAGAATATGAGGTAATTGTAATAAACTGGGGGACACTTAGCAAGGCCTGTCTGTTAGGATTCTTCTTGCCAGTCCTTTGCCTTCAGAGATAATGATGCTCCTTTTCCTTTGCATATTAGGGAGGGCACCTCTAACCTGAGGGTTTTATGACTACTTCAAGGAAGGAGAATGAGGAAGGAGGAGGTCAGAGTGTACTTCCTGCTTCTGCTTAAAATATTCAGAATGCCAAGGTGCCATATTTTGGGGTAGTGTGTCCTGAGCTCCATCAGAGTTGAGGTTCTTTTACCCTCTAAGGAGCTACTTAATGAGAGCCTAGTATAAGAGTGAGCCATGTCACCATCAACATTTTATAATGATAATAATACCAGGTTTTACAGAAAAAAGTAATTCACTCTTGCCCTATAGGATCAATAGGAATTTTTATCCTTTACACTTAAAATCCTACCAAATTACCTAATTTTATCTACCAAAGATTATCTTTTATTACTACTTATTAAGCAAATATATTGAGCAATTATCTTAAATTAATAGTAGCAGAAATGTTGCTGTTCGTATTTCTCTTCATCCAGATTGTTCTGTTTTTCCTGGTTTTCCTTTCCTCATTAGAATTCAAGATGACATAGATTTTCAAAAATTGACATTGCTCTTGTGCTGCTTTGGATATCCACTTAGGTCTGATCTGGTGAGACATTCGGTATAATATAGTGAGAAATCTTAGGTAAGTTTTATTAATATAATTAAGTTATTAAGGCTCAAGAGACCTCGAATCCACTTGACTTTGACTTTTATTCAAAATGCCTTACCTACTTAGTACTCTTGTCCTACCAGGAATTGTTTTCTTCTTTTGTACCTTCTCTTACTCATTACTTATAATCTTCCTACACACACACACACACACACACACACACACACACACATCAAGCACATCAATCTGTTCTACTACCTGCTTACTTATCTTTTCTACTAACCAGAGGATCAGGACACTTAACTCTTAGAATATAAAAGGTGTCTACTGGGGCGCCTGGGTGGCACAGCGGTTAGGCGTCTGCCTTCGGCTCAGGGCGTGATCCCGGCATTCTGGGATCGAGCCCCACATCAGGCTCTTCCGCTATGAGCCTGCTTCTTCCTCTCCCATTCCCCCTGCTTGTGCTCCCTTTCTCGCTGGCTGTCTCTATCTCTGTCGAATAAATAAAATCTTAAAAAAAAAAAAAAAAGGTGTCTACTAGACATAGAGACATATATTCTATTTTTATGGTGAAGATTATGCTGAGGATTAAAAACAAAATTATTTTAGTTTCTATATTACTCATAAATATTTGAATGATGTTGATATTAGAAAACCAGTCTTTATAAAAGAGTCTGGCGTTCAACTAGCAATGTTTCGTTCATAATCTGTGAATACAGCTGTCAAGTGGTACTACTGTTGGTGCCCAGAACTCATTTTGTCTGCATTTGGAACTGCTGTGATCCTCCAGGTGCTGAGGTAAGCTTGAAAGAAATGCACTGGCTATAGTACCATTTGAAGAGATGAGAGGAAAAACACTTATCTAGTGATCAATCAGAACAAAATGTTCATACGAGATTTATGAGATGTGAGTCGAGGGACGGAAGGGAATTGTTCAGAAAAATTAACACATGAGGCCAGAACACTGAAGGTATTTGTTTTGGAAAACAAAGTTGATGTCATGCCTGTCACTTCCTTTTTAATTTAAGGACCTCGGGAACACAGAGCTGAGTTGATTGTGCTCCTCATTCCATAGCACACTATTGCCATGAGTCCCTGCTATGTGTCTTTTTAACGAAAAAAAATTAAGCGTTTTCCTTCTTTATCCCCCATTTTCACTCACATTTCTCTTCCTCTTCACACATGTTGGGGTGGAAGAATTTACTTTACTCTTTAAGGTTCTTCTAGTTAGACTAATAATCAAACTGACATGAGACAACAGGAAAAAAATCAAATTTAATAGCATATGGATAAGGAATCCACACAGACATGAAAATTCTAGAGAGTGAAGCAACATGATGCTTATATGAGTTAAGGAGGGGGTAGGAGTCTGAGTGTTCAAAGGAGAGAAAGACCATTACAGGAAGGTGAATGGAGATGTTTGGAAAACAAAACGTGTCCTATTATGCAGATAATTTTCTTAAATAGCAATCTCTATTAATAGCTTTCTTCCTGGTAAAGTGGGCAATAGACTTAATGAGTTTCTTTGAGTCTGCTGGGTTGGATTGCTTTTAACTCAAAATGATGTTCATGCCAAAGTGGCCCATCTTGGGGCAGGCTATACACATCTTGGTCCCTATACACATCTACCCTAGAATATGTATTTCCCTTGCCTTCTTTCTTTTGTACATTTATTTAAATATATGCTTTTTAGAAAAATGTTTTAATTTTTACAGAAATGTTTATTGTACTGTATATATTATATCTCTTATAATTTGTTAGTGGATTGTTTGGGTGAGTGGGGTTTCAGTATAGGTAGTCATATTATTCACAAATAATGATATTATATTACCTTTCTTCCAATCATTTGCTTAATTTCTTCTTTTTTAATTCTACTTGTAAGGTACTTCAGTACATGGGTGAATGGAATTGTTGATAGTGGGCTTTCTTGTGTTGTTCCTGGTTTTAAAGGGATAGTGTCTGCTGCTTCTCTGTTTATAGTGGTGTGTGTGTGTGTGCGTGCACATGTGCGTGTGTGTATGTGTGCAGTTAATGGAGATAGATGATCATATAGTATTTTCCCCTTTATTAATGGAGATAGATGATCATATGGTGTAAGATATTTAAGGAATCTAATACTAAACTATCCCCGGACCTCACCTTCTAACCAGCTCTCCGTCCTACTACCCTGCCTCACCTCTGGGGTTAAATCAGTCTTTTATAAGCCCCATTTTAAGAGTCTAAGGATTTATTAAAACACACTCAGTTATCATAGCTCTGGTGCTACACTCATGGAACTAAAAAGCAGGGCAATCATACCTGTTTCTAGATATTATAGGCCAGGCTAGAGTGGACAAAAATCAGAGCAGAAACTCAATGGTATCTGATGGAGGAAGAATAAGTGGAATACTGTATCAGAGATGACTGGAATGATAAGGCTTTGGGAGAAAATGTTTATTTGAAGACAAAGTCTTGATTTCCTCATTGAGAGATCAAGATTGACTGCCTGGGTAATTCAGATTCTGGTACTACATTCTCTAATTGAGTTAAAGCATTTTTACTTTATATCTCCATTGTTTAACTGATAATATAAATAGCTAATATTACTGAACACAGACTGGAATTCAGACATTTAGTACTAAAATGATTCTTTATTAGTATTTAATTTTTAAAACAATCTCATGGACAGTAAAATTGAGGCACAAAGTTAAGAAATGTACTAGTTCCTAGCGAAAGCCTTAAATCCAGGCAGAGTGGCTCCAGAGCCCACAGTGGTTTTCTTTTCTACTTTAAGAATTTATTACCGGAGAGATTAAAATTTTTTTTCTAAGGATCATGCCTTCAGTGAGAAGGTTATAGTTTATGTTTAATGAATCTTTACTTGATTAGTACAAATTAACAGAGAAAAGATCTTATAAAGGAAATGGAATGATTTAAATAAATCTGTGGCATGTAGTCTTTTGCTCTTTTTACCAAGTTGAATGAAGATTTAAAACTAAATTCAATCCTATCAAACTGCTCATTTTTTATCAAGTCATTGAATTAATCACTTAGAACTAGAGTAATAATTATCGTTAATAATCTATAACTTCCTTTAACTCCTGGTTACTCTATTCATTAAAAACAGTTAACATATAAATAGCATATGATTTTCTGGAAAACCTAAAAACAGTTTATGTTCTACATGCACACAGGTATATGCACACGTGCACACACACACACACTCTCTTTTTATTTATCTTCTCTTCCTCTGTCTTTTCATGTGTTTAGAGCCACTACTGAGGGAAAAATAAGTAAATGGAGCAGTAGATATTTGCCAAAATACTACATTTTGCTCTCAATTTTTTTTTTAGCAAATTCAGTGATTAATTTGCTTAGTTGGCAAGTTATTTTTCTTGTTTGTTTTAATTTTTATTTAATGGGAAAAATATTTAAAATATAATCAGAAAATCATGTGTTTGATCTAAGAGGAGATGACAGAAGCCCACCATAGTTGTTCTTTGCTGCATTTGAAGTTAGAGATGTTCATTTCCAGTAATCAGTAAGTACTATGGACCCGTGTCAGGGCATGGGTAGACAGGAGTCCTTCCAGTTTCTCGTGAATCAGTTCAGTCCACCACAACATCAAACAGCCCTGTTTGCCTCAAACATATTTTCAAGGGTGATTGCAAATATCCACTGAGAAAATAAAATACATGTTTTATATATGTAAAACTAAATTCATATTTGTAACATTTAGATCATGAGATCTAAACATTTGTACTATGAGTTTTATTAGAGTCAGTATTAATTTTAGAGATGGGTGATATGCATTAAGTTCTTTCTACTGTATATAATCTTACGAATAGAATTATCCAAATCAAGGTGATTAAAAGTGGTCTGTTTAGTATGATTACCCTTTTTAATTTAAATGTTGAAACAGTTTTCAGATGTATGCTTATTTTTTGACTTGACATAACTAATACATTCTAAAAAACGTAGATATCTTTTTTTAAACCAGGGAGATTTATTCATTCGTTTATTTTTGCCATGAGATTAAAAGAATGTATGGCACATCTTTGAAATGAATTATCACAGAATTACTAGATTTTAAAAATTAAAATTTCATCTCTGTGTTTGTTGGAATAATGCTGACTTTTTTCATTTTGTGTTTTTTTTTTTACTTTATATATTCTCATTATGTGTTATGTTGATATATATTTAGATATGTAAACTTCGATGGGAGTGAATAAATTGACAGTAGACTGATGTGAGTGTATTTTGTGTATAATAATAATTAGTATTATTTTAACTGTCATTTGCTGATATGTACCAGGCACTGTAGGGCATTTGATATATTTTAACTTGTTTAATTTTAAAGATAGAAAAACTGAGTATATAGAGTTTACGTACAAGTTTAAACAACCAGTAAGACAGGAGTAGAATGAGAACCCAAGTGGTCTGGTGTTAGAGCCTGGATTCATAACTACTGAACTCTCTTGGCTCATAAATGAAATATGGCATTGATGCCTTATCTTCAGAACATAGCCTCTTCCTTATACATTATTCTGTGTGTTCTCAATCATGTAAGTCATACGACCAAACTCATTTAAAAATCTTATAAGCACTGAGTACTACCCGATAATACTGAGTTTGGAAAGGAAGTCACGAAATGCAGGTTTATCTTTATCAGAATCTGAGTAGCTTGTTTCATTCACTCTAAGTAGCAAATTGGGCAGTAGAACTTTTTGATGACTAAACATTCGTGTCCTTAATATGTTTACTTTAACACAGTATTAAATCAGCTCTGAAAAGCTGCAGGTGTGTTTGGGTAGCTTTTCTAAGTAGTGTATTTGTAACATTAGCAAAAATGTTTTTGCACCTGGATTTGGACAGTGATAACAAACTTTCTCAGCCTAAGAACAAATTTGGGCTCTTTAAAATTTTTTCTGTGATTTTATAATATTCTAATTCTAAATAGTTTTGGAAAAGCCTGCAGCAATAAATGAAATTTGTTTACATAGGAGCAACAAAACATTTCCTTTTAATAAGGATTGTTGCTCTTTGTAAGAACTTAATCTTCAAGCAGAAGGGTTGGAGTAGAGGCAATAATATGTGGAGTCCAGGGCTATTATGATAGGGTTAAAATGATTCTGCTGTTTTGAATCCTTTTCCCTTTTTTAAAAAAGGATATTTTTCTAAAAAGAATTCTGATTTTTTTTTCCTTTGTGAATATGAACGTTGTTCCTGACATAAACATTACGTTGTTTGTTCTCTTTGGAAAACTCTTCTGCCTGATTGACAATTGTGTGACTGGCTTCTGTCAGTCAGTATATATCACCTCTTAATAGAAGTCTCCCCCGACTGACAATCTAAACCAGCCACTCAGTTACTTGCTACAACATTGCTCTATTTTATTTTTCTCTGAGGTTTTATTGCCTGATATGTTTTTGTTTGTATTGATTGATTAATACATGCAATCTTTCTCAGCAGATACATGTAAGCTCCATATAATTATGCAAGAATCCTTTTTCTCTTGTTCAAATCATCTTGACAAATCACCTTACTGCTACATTGTCCATACTACATCCAGCACTTGTGCCCTGTTGGTAGGAATGTAAATTGGTGCAGCCACTGTGGAAACCAGTATGGAGGTTCCTCAAAAAATTAAATATAGGAATATCATATGATCATAATTCCTCTATTGGGTATTTACCCAAAGAAAATGAAAACACTAATTTGAAAAAATATATACACCCCTATGTTTATTGTAGCATTATTTACAATAGCCAAGATATGGCAGCAACCTAAGTGTCCATCAGGGGATGAATGGATAGGAAGATATGAGATGGATATAGATAGACAGATAGACATACACACACACACACACACACACACACACACATATATGCATGCACAATGGAATATTACATAGCCATGAAAAAGATGAAATCTTGCCTTTTGTGACAACATAGATAGACCTGTATTATGCTAAGTGAAATGAGTCAGACTGAGAAAAACAAATATCATATGATTTCACTTATGTGGAATGTAAAAAACAAAACAAATGAATAAACAAACAAAAAGTGGAATTGGGCCTATAAATACAGAGAGCAAACTGATGGTTGTGAGAGGGAAGGTGAGTGGGGGGGTTTGGCCAAATGGGTGAGGGTGGGTGGGAGGTACAGGCTTCCAGTTAGGGAATGAATAAGTCATGGGGTTAAAAGGCATGGCATAGGGAATATAGTCAACGGTGTTGTAATAGGTCTGTATGATGACAGATGGTAGTTACACTTGTGGTGAGCACAGTGTAACATACAGAGAAGTTGAATCACTATGTTGTATACCTGAAACTAATGTAACATATATGTCAACTATTTTTTAATAAAAAAAATAAAAAATCACATTACCAAAAGGTTTTGGTAGGTAGGTAATACACCTACATGTATCTTTAAAAACTTAATTCTGGGGGAGGGAGCCGCCGCGTTTGGGCTCCGGGAAGCGGCAGCCACCTGCACGGGGGAGCGGGCGGACACACAGAGGGCACCCGCGAGAGAGCGGACTGAGACCGGTGAGCCGTGAACGCGGGCGCCACCAGGCATCTCCCGGAACACCGGAATCCCGGTGTGCTCACGGGATCCAGACTGAGACCGGGAGCTCCCGGAGCGCGCACGGGGCGGCTGGCGGCTGGTGGGCCACCTGCACGGGGGAGCGGGCGGACTCGCGGTCGGCACCCGCAAAACAGCAGACTGAGACCCTGAACCGGGTGCGCGCGCCACCAGGCTTCTCACGAAACTCCAGAATCGAGGTGTGCTCACCGGGCATAGACTGAGACCGGGAGACCCGGGAGCGCGCGGGGCGGCCGGTGGCTGGCGGCATTAGAAACACAAAGGACAGAGACGCGCCGGCCCTGGAAGTGAGGGCAGGGTCGCGCGAGTTGAGCGCACATCCCGGGACGCTGCAGGGTTGAGCAGCACCAACAGAAACAGAGTTAAAGTGGCCAGAACATTAGTAGAGAACGGGCCGCAATCCTTCTGTTCCGTGACAGAGGCTGAAATTTGGCCGCTGCTGCTCTGACTCTCAGAAGAGGCACAGCAAACCGCCAGGGAAAGCCGCCAGAGAACAAAAGCCTGGAAATACCGGCTCAGAGAGTGCCCATCCCCATCCTCCCTCGCAGGGGACACGGAGACTCTAACCAAACAGGGTTGCCTGAGTATTGGCGCGGCAGGCCCCTCCCCCAGAACACAGAAGGCAGGCTGAAAAATCAAGAAGCCCACAACCCGGGCGCCTGGGTGGCGCAGTCATTGAGCGCCTGCCTTCGGCTTAGGGCGTGATCCCGGCGTTCCGGAAAGGAGTCCCTCATCGGGCTCCTCCGCTGGGAGCCTGCTTCTTCCTCTCCCACTCCCCTGCTTCTGTTCCCTCTCTCGCTGGTTGGCTGCCACATAAATAAATAAATAAAATCTTTAAAGAAGAAGCCCACATCCCTAAGATCCCTATAAAACAAGGGGCACGGCCTGGGACCCAGTCAATAATTTGGGCTCTGGAAACCCCGCAACCTCTCTTCATCAGAATGACAAGAAGGAGAAGCCCCCCCCAGCAAAGAAAAGACAGTGATTCTGTGGCCTCTGCCACAGAAATAATGGATATGGATGTAACCAAATTATCAGAAATGGAATTCAGAGTAACGATGGTCAAAATGATGAGTAGAATTGAAAAAACTATTAACGAAAAGGTTACTGAGAATATAGAATCCCTAAGGACAGAAATGAGAGCGAATCTGACAGAAATTAAAAATTCTATGAGCCAAATGCAGGCAAAACTAGAGGCTCTGACGGCCAGGGTCGCAGAAGCAGAGGAACGGGTTAGTGAATTGGAGGATGGGTTAATAGAGGAAAAAATGAAAATAGAAGATGGTCTTAAAAAAATCCACGCCCACGAATGTAGGTTACGGGAGATTACTGACTCAATGAAACGATCCAATGTTAGAATCATCGGCATCCCCGAGGGGGTGGAGAAAAACAGAGGTCTAGAAGAGATATTTGAACAAATTGTAGCTGAAAACTTCCCTAATCTAGCAAGGGAAACAAACATTCGTGTCCAAGAGGCAGAGAGGACCCCTCCCAAGCTCAACCACGACAAACCTACGCCACGTCACGTCATAGTGCAATTCGCAAATATTAGATGCAAGGATACAGTATTGAAAGCGGCCAGGGCAAAGAAATTTCTCACGTACCAAGGCAAAAGCATCAGAATTACGTCAGACCTGTCTACACAGACCTGGAATGAGAGAAAGGGTTGGGGGAGCATATTTAAAGCTCTTTCAGAGAAAAACATGCAGCCAAGGATCCTTTATCCAGCAAGGCTGTCATTCAGAATTGATGGAGAAATAAAGACATTTCAGAATCGCCAGTCACTAACCAATTTTGTAACCACGAAACCAGCCCTACAGGAGATATTACGGGGGGTTCTATAAAAGTAAAAAGGCCCCAAGAGTGATACAGAACAGAAAGTCACAGCCAATACAAACAAAGACTTTACTGGCAACATGGCAACATTAAAATCATATCTCTCAGTAATCAGTCTTAATGTAAATGGTTTGAACCATCCCATAAAACGCCACAGGGTTGCAGATTGGATAAAAAGAAATGACCCATCCATTTGCTGTCTACAAGAGACTCATTTCGAACCCAAAGATGCATTCAGACTGAGAGTAAGGGGATGGAGTACCATCTTTCACGCAAATGGACCTCAAAAGAAAGCTGGGGTAGCAATTCTCATATCAGATAAATTGGATTTTAAACTACAGACTATAGTTAGAGATGCAGAAGGGCACTATATTATTCTTAAGGGAAGTATTCAACAAGTGGATATGACAATTATAAATATATATGCCCCCAACAGGGGAGCAGCAAGATACACAAGCCAACTCTTAACCAGAATAAAGAGACATATAAATAAAAATACATTAATAGTAGGGGACCTCAACACTCCACTCTCAGAAATAGACAGAACACCCTGGCAAAAACTAAGCAAAGAATCAAAGGCTTTGAATGCCATACTCGACGAGTTGGACCTCATAGATATATATAGAACACTACACCCCAGAACCAAAGAATACTCATTCTATTCTAATGCCCATGGAACATTCTCAAGAATAGACCATGTTCTGGGACACAAAACAGGTCTCAACCGATACCAAAAGATTGAAATTATCCCCTGCATATTCTCAGACCACAACGCTCTGAAATTGGAACTCAACCACAAGGAAAAATTTGGAAGAAACTCAAACACTTGGAGACTAAGAACCATCCTGCTCAGGAATGACTCGATAAACCAGGAAATCAAAAATCAAATTAAACAATTTATGGAGACCAATGAGAATGAAAATACAACAGTCCAAAACCTATGGGATACTGCAAAGGCAGTCCTAAGGGGGAAATACATAGCCATCCAAGCCTCACTCAAAAGAATAGAAAAATCTAAAATGCAGTTTTTATATTCTCACCTCAAGAAGCTGGAACAGCAACAGAGGGACAGGCCTAATCCACGCACGAGGAAGCAGTTGACCAAAATTAGAGCTGAAATCAATCAAGCAGAAACCAGAAGTACAGTAGAGCAGATCAACAGGACTAGAAGCTGGTTCTTTGAGAGAATCAATAAAATTGACAGACCACTGGCAAGACTTATCCAAAAGAAAAGAGAAAGGACCCAGATTATTAAAATTATGAATGAAAAAGGAGAGGTCACGACGAACACCATTGAAATTGGAAGGATTATTAGAAATTTTTATCAACAGCTATATGCCAATAAACTAAGCAATCTGGAAGAGATGGAATCCTTCCTGGAAACCTATAAACTACCAAGATTGAAACCGGAAGAAATTGATTCCTTAAACAGGCCAATTAATTATGAAGAAATTGAGTCAGTGATAAACAACCTTCCAAATAACAAAACTCCAGGCCCGGACGGTTTTCCTGGGGAATTCTACCAAACATTCAAAGAAGAAATAATACCTATTCTCCTAAAGCTATTTCAAAAAATAGAAACAGAAGGAAAGCTACCAAACTCATTCTATGAGGCCAATATTACCTTGATCCCCAAACCAGGCAAAGACCCCCTCAAAAAGGAGAATTACAGACCGATTTCCCTAATGAATATGGACGCCAAAATCCTCAACAAGATACTTGCTAATAGAATCCAACAGTACATTAAAAGGATTATCCATCACGATCAAGTGGGATTCATACCTGGGATGCAAGCGTGGTTCAATATTCGCAAATCAATCAGCGTGATACATCATATCAACAAGAAAAGACTCAGGAACCATATGATCCTCTCAATCGATGCCGAAAAAGCATTTGACAAAATACAGCATCCTTTCCTGATTAAAACCCTTCAGAGTGTAGGAATAGAAGGTACATTTCTCAATCTCATAAAAGCCATCTATGAAAAGCCTACTGCAAATATTATTCTCAATGGGGAAAAGCTGGAAGCCTTTCCCTTAAGATCAGGAACTCGACAAGGATGCCCACTCTCGCCACTATTATTCAACATAGTACTAGAAGTCCTTGCAACAGCAATCAGACGACAAAAAGGGATCAAAGGTATTCAAATTGGCAAAGAAGAAGTCAAAATGTCTCTCTTTGCAGATGACATGATACTCTATATGGAAAACCCAAAAGAAGCCACTCCCAAACTATTAGAAGTTATAGAGCAATTCAGTAACGTGGCGGGATACAAAATCAATGCTCAGAAATCAGTTGCATTTCTATACACGAATAACGAGACCGAAGAAAGAGAAATTAGGGAATCCATCCCATTTACAATAGCACCAAAAACCATACGTTACCTTGGAATTAACTTAACCAGAGACGTAAAGGACCTATATTCTAGAAACTATAAATCACTCTTGAAAGACATTGAGGAAGACATAAAAAGATGGAAAGATATTCCATGCTCATGGATTGGAAGAATTAACATAGTTAAAATGTCCATGCTACCCAGAGCAATCTACACTTTCAATGCTATCCCGATCAAAATACCGAGGACATTTTTCAAAGAACTGGAACAAATAGTCCTTAAATTTGTATGGAAACAGAAAAGGCCCCGAATCTCCAAGGAACTGTTGAAAAGGAAAAACAAAGCTGGGGGCATCACAATGCCGGATTTCGAGCTGTACTACAAAGCTGTGATCACAAAGACAGCATGGTACTGGCACAAAAACAGACACATAGACCAATGGAACAGAATAGAGAGCCCAGAAATGGACCCTCGGCTCTTTGGGCAACTAATATTTGATAAAGCAGGAAAAAACATCCGGTGGGAAAAAGACAGTCTCTTCAATAAATGGTGCTGGGAAAATTGGACAGCTACATGCAAAAGAATGAAACTTGACCACTCTCTCACACCATACACAAAAATAAACTCCAAATGGATGAAAGACCTCGATGTGAGACAGGAATCCATCAAAATTCTAGAGGAGAACATAGGCAGCAACCTCTACGACATCGGCCAAAGCAACCTTTTTCATGACACATCCCCAAAGGCAAGAGAAACAAAAGATAAAATGAATTTATGGGACTTCATCAAGATTAAAAGTTTCTGCACAGCCAAGGAAACAGTCAGAAAAACTAAGAGGCAGCCCACGGAATGGGAGAATATATTTGCAAATGACACTACAGATAAAGGACTGGTATCCAAGATCTACAAAGAACTTCTCAAACTCAATACACGAGAAACAAATAAACAAATCAAAAAATGGGCAGAAGATATGAACAGACACTTTTCCAATGAAGACATACAAATGGCTAACAGACACATGAAAAAATGTTCAAAATCATTAGCCATCAAGGAAATTCAAATCAAAACCACACTGAGATACCACCTTACGCCAGTTAGAATGGCAAAAATAGACAAGGCAAGAAACAACAATTGTTGGAGAGGATGTGGAGAAAGGGGTCCCTCCTACATTGTTGGTGGGAATGCAAGTTGGTACAGCCACTCTGGAAAACCGTGTGGAGGTCCCTTAAAAAGTTAAAAATTGAGCTACCCTATGATCCAGCCATTGCACTACTGGGTGTTTACCCCAAAGATACAGACGTAGTGAAGAGAAGGGCCATATGCACCCCAATGTTCATAGCAGCAATGTCCACAAGAGCTAAATCATGGAAGGAGCCGAGATGCCCTTCAACAGATGACTGGATTAAGAAGCTGTGGTCCATATATACAATGGAATATTACTCAGCAATCAGAAAGAACAAGTTCTCAACATTTGCTACAACATGGACGGCACTGGAGGAGATAATGCTAAGTGAAATAAGTCAAGCAGAGAAAGACAACTATCATATGATTTCTCTCATCTATGGAACATAAGAACTAGAATGATCAGTAGGGGAAGAAAGGGATAAAGAAAAGGGGGGTAATCAGAAGGGGGAATGAAACATGAGAGACTATGGACTATGAGAAACAAACTGAGGGCTACAGAGGGGAGGGGGGTGGGGGAATGGGATAGACCGGTGATGGGTAGTAAGGAGGGCACATATTGCATGGTTCACTGGGTGTTATACACAACTAATGAATCATCGAGCCTTACATCGAAAACCGGGGATGTACTGTATGGTGACTAACATAATATAATAAAAAATCATTATTAAAAAAAAAAAACTTAATTCTGCGTGTAATTATGTGCTTAGGCAAATTGCTTCTAAGTTAGATTGCCAAGTCAAATGATTATATAGCATATATATGTATGTATAATTTTATATTTGTGGTATAAATACTCCTCACATAAAATTTACCATCTTAACCATTTTAAGTGTACAGTTCAGTGGTGTTAAGTATATTCACATTATTGTGCTTCCATTCTCTAGAACTTTTTCATCTTGCAAAATGAAACTTTATACCTAGTTAACAAAACTTCCTGTTTCTCCCCCACTCCCTGGCAAGCACCTTTCTACTTTCTATCTCTTTGAACTTGGCTACTCTAGATAGCTCATGTAAGTGGAATCATACAGTATTGTCTATTTTGTGATTGGTTTATTTCACTTAATGTCTTCAAGATTCATTCATGTTGTAGTATATTCCAGAATTTCCTTTGTGATTTTCTGAAGAGCATATTATTTTTCTTCTTTTTAGGGCCTTCAGCTCCTGAAAAAGTAATACCTATATCTTTGATATAGTTATTGTTTATAGCCTTGACAATAGTTATTAATGACATCAACTGATATGCTTTTTATTAACTGATTAAAAACAATGGCATTATGAGTGATTTTTTTAATTATACCTACCTATCAGTTCATGCCATGTCTTAACTGAAAGATAAAGGAGGTAACATCATACACCAGACCTAGATTTTAGATAGAAATAGAAATGCCAATATATTGATTCAAGGTATATGGTCAGCACACAGATTATTTAATGGATCTTGTACATGTGTTTCCAAAATGTTGGAAGACCTAGTTCCACAGACTCTTAAACCTTAGATAAAGGTATGTGGTGTTGGTTTCCCAGTGGGTGTCAGATCACTCTCCATTCATTACTAAATCCAACTAAGTGTTAGGTATCATTCATTTATCACAATGTGAAAAGAAAAAATTTTTTTTTTGAAAAGGAAGACTTTTCGAAGTGTAATACTTGTGAGACTCTCCACGATGTGACTATGTACTTGTTGATTACCTACTATGTAAAAATTGAGTGAGCTTCTCATGTGGTTCTCACAACAATCTTGAAAGATAAGTGTACTCATGTCCATCACATAAGTGATGAAAATGAGGTGCAGAGTAGTGAAGTTACTTACCCAAGATCAAAGAGCTGTTTAGTGGCAGGGAGCTGTGTGTTTCCAAAATCTGTCTAGATCACATCTACAGGACTTCATAGTAGAAAACATAAGCAATAATAGCAAAATTTTGTACTACTTCAAGTTAGCATTTTGAAAATCAGAGTGACTTTGCTGTACTGCCTAATGATAGAATAATGAGGCTAAGTGCATTGATATATCATTAAGATGAAACACAGTAGAACAATTAAAATTGTCAGTATGTGTACAATGTCAATGAATGGAAATATAGGTTAAAAAATGCATAGAACATAAAATAATAAGAATGTACAGAGTAGAGCCCTGACTCTTCCAACCTGTGGTATATCTGCTGTGTATCACCATGGAAATTCTGCATTAAAAAGCACCTCAAAACGTAGTGGCTTAAAACAACAATAATTTATTCAGCTCACAAGTGTATGCCTTAGCTGGGCTCAGTCCTGCTGCTGTGAAACTGTCTCAGATGACCTTAGCTGGGCTTGTTCTTGAGTCTCTGGTGAATTGGTGAGTTGTCTGGAACTGTCTGGTTTGGGATGGCCTTGGCTGGGGTGACTCTTTTCCACATGACCTCTGATGTCAAAGTTTGAGGGCAAGTAAGTGCTGGTCTAGGGCATGTTCTTCTGGCAGAGGCAGGGGTTTAAGGTAGAGAGACTGAGACTTGGAACTGTCACACTATTGTATCATTGTGTTCACTAAAGCAAGTCACGAGGCCAGTTCAGATTCAAGGGATGGAGAAATGGACCACACCTCTTGATGAAAGAAGGTGTAAAATTATAGGGAGATGTAAGGAGATGGTGTATGAAAGATGCAGCCCATTTTTGTAATAATTGGAGACATTTTTGAAATCAGAAATTAACCAGCCACCTGAATTCTGCATTCATCATCCTCTTGCTTTCCTTTTTATATAATCTTATATTTTTATATGTACCTACAAAGTAAATTTTAAATTTTGTTTTGACTTTACAAAGAGTTTATATTGTTAAATATACTCTTTTGAGACTGACAGTCACATAATATTTTACTACCAAGAATCATTCGCATTGTTGTGTATCGCTATAGTTTGTTTTTGCCTTCTGTATAATATTCTATTGAATATGTACCACTGAGTCTTTTTTTTTTTAAGGATTTTTTATTATATTATGTTAGTCACCATACAGTACATCGCCGGTTTCCGATGTAAGGCTCGATGATTCATTAGTTGCGTATAACACCCAGTGCACCATGCAATACGTGCCCTCCTTACTACCCATCACCGGTCTATCCCATTCCCCCACCCCCCTCCCCTCTGAGGCCCTCAGTTTGTTTCTCATAGTCCATAGTCTCTCATGTTTCATTCCCCCTTCTGATTACCCCCCCTTTCTTTATCCCTTTCTTCCCCTACTGATCATCCTAGTTCTTATGTTCCATAGATGAGAGAAATCATATGATAGTTGTCTTTCTCTGCTTGACTTATTTCACTTAGCATTATGTCCTCCAGTGCAGTCCATGTTGTAGCAAATGTTGAGAACTCGTTCTTTCTGATAGCTGAGTAATATTCCATTGTATATATGGACCACAACTTC
>NW_024426996.1:19600636-19613597 GCF_017311325.1 Ursus maritimus | reverse complement strand
GACTCACTGTCTTTTCTTTGCTGGGGGGGTCTTCTCCTTCTCGTCATTCTGATGAGGAGAGGTTGCGGGGTTGTCCAGAGCCCAAATTATTGACCAGGACCCAGGCCGTGCCCCTTGTTTTATAGGGATCTTAGGGATGTGGGCTTCTTTAAAGATTTTATTTGTTTATGTGGCAGAGAGCCAACCAGCGAGAGAGGGAACAGAAGCAGGGGAGTGGGAGAGGAAGAAGCAGGCTCCCAGCGGAGGAGCCCGATGAGGGACTCCTTTCCGGAATGCCGGGATCACGACCTAAGCCGGAGACAGGTGCTCAATGACTGCGCCACCCAGGCGCCCGGGTTGTGGGCTTCTTGATTTTAAAGCCTGCATTCTGGGGGAGGGGCCTGTCGCGCCGATACTCAGGCACCCTGTTTGGGTAGAGTCTCCGTGTCCCCTGTGAGGGGGGATGGGCATGGGCAATCCTGAGCCGGTATTTCCAGGCTTTTGTTCTCTGGCGGCTTTCCCTGGCGGTTTGCTGTGCCTCTTCTGAAGGTCAGAGCAGCAGCGGCCGAATTTCAGCCTCTGTCACAGAACAGAGGGATTGTGGCCCGTTCTCTACTAATGTTCTGGCTACTTTAACTCTGTTACTGTTGGTGCTGCTCCACCCTGCAGCGTCCCGGGATGTGTGCCCCACACCTGGCGTCCCAGCCCTCACTTCCAGGGCCGGCGCGTCTCTTTCCTTTGTGTTTCTAACGCCACCAGCCGCCAGCCACCCCATGTGCGCTCCGGAAGCTCCCGGTCTCAGTCTGGATGCAGTGAGCGCACCAGGATTCCGGTGTTCCACGAGATGCCTGGTGGCACGCGCACCCAGCTCACGGTCTCAGTCTGCTGTTTTGCGGGTGCCGTCTGCGAGCCCCGCCCGCTCCCCCCCGTGCAGGTGGCTACCGCTTCCCGGCACCCAAACGCGGCGGCTCCCTCCCCTTCCGTTTATCTTCCGATATCTGTGCATGGTTTCATGGCTCCCCGCTTCGTACCTCAAAACTCAGTGCTGGAGATGTTCATTTGTAGAGATCCAGATGCATCTTCCTGCGTCTCGGGCTGGTTCCGTGGTTGTTTAGGCTGGTCTGTTACCTATCCAGCTCGACTCGGGGGACCGGCTGAAAAAGGTGTCTCCTACTCCTCCCCCATCTTAACTCCTCCTCCAATTTCTTTCTTTATGTCTGTTAATAGTTGCTTTATGTATTTAGGTGCTCTCATGATGGGTGCATAAATATTTACAATTGCTATATCCTTTTGTTGGACTGTTCCCCTTATCATTATATAGTATCCTTCTCAGCCTCTTGTTACATTCTTTATTTTAAAGTCTATTTGTTCTGTTATAAGTATCACTAACCCAGTTTTCTTTTTGCTTCCATTCCCCTGGTAAATGTTTTTTCATCCCTTCATTTTCCATCTGCACGCATCTGTAGGTCAGAAGTGAGTCTCTTGCAGGCAGCATATAGATGGGTCTTATTTGTTATCTATTCAGTCACTCTATCTCTTTTGATTGGAATATTTAGTCCATTTACATTTAAAGTAATTTTTTAAAAAGATTTTGTTTATTTATTTGACAGAGAGACAGCCAGCAACAGAGGGAACACAAGCAGGGGGAGTGGGAGAGGAAGAAGCAGGCTCCCAGCGGAGGAGCCTGATGTGGGGCTCCATCCCAGAACGCCGGGATCACACCCTGAGCCGAAGGCAGACACTTAAGGACTGCGTCACCCAGGCGCCCCTAAAGAAATTTTTGATAGGTGTATACTTATTGCATTTCTGTTACTTGTTTTAGGGTTATTTTTGCAGTTCTTCTCTGTTTCTTTCTTCTACTCTCTTCCCTTGTAGTTTGTTTTTTTAAGGTTTATTTACTTATTTGAAAGGGAGAGAGAGAATGTGGCATGCAAGTGGGGGACGGTCAGGGGAAGACTGAGAGAATCCTCAAGCAAAGTCCCTGCTGACCAAGGAAGGAAGGCTCAATCTCAGGATCCTGAGATCATGACCTGAGCTGAATCTTAGAGTCAGATGTTTTACTGACTGAGCCACCCAGGCACCCTACCCCAGCCTTTTCTTTGGTAACATTTAATTTATTTCAGAGAGAGGGAGCATGCATCCCTTAAGCTTGACACCTTTCTTTGGTGTTATGCTTGGATTCCTTTCTCTTTACTTTTTGTGTATCTATTATAGATTTTTAATTTGTGGTCATAATTAAATTCACATATAACATCTTCTGTGTATAACAGTCTATATAGAGTTGATGGTCGCTTAAGTTTGAACCCATTCTAAAAGCACTAAATTTTTACCCCACACCCATTTTACCCCACACCCATATAATGTCATACTTTACACCCTTTTATTTTGTGAATCCCTTTACTGATTTTTATAGATATAATTGTGATTTTACTGTTTTTATGCTTTAACTTCCATATTGGTATTTTAAGTGTTTACTATTTTTATTATATGTTTCCATTTGCCTATGAAATTTTTTCCTTTCCTAATTTTCTTACTCCTGATTATGGCCTTTTCTTTCCAAAGAATTCCCTTTAATGTTTCTTATACAAGTGGTTTAGTGGTATAAACTTCTTTAACTTGTGTTTGTCTGGGAAACTCCTGATCTCACCTACTCTGAATGATAACATTATGGAGTAGAGTATTTTGATTGCATGTTTTTCTTTTCAGGACCTTGAATATATCATAATATCCCATTCTAGTCTGCAAAGTTTCTGCTTAAAAATCAGCTGATAGCCTTATGGGATCTCCCTTGTATATAACTATTTTCTTTTCTCTTGCTGTTTCAAAATTCTCTCTTTACCATGATTTTTTCCCATTTTAATTACTGTGTGTCTTGGTGTGGACCTTTTTTGGGCTCTCTGTGTTTCCTGGATCTGAATGTTTGCTTTCTTCCCTAGATTAGGGATTTTTTAGCTATTACTTCTTCAAATAAATTTTCTGCTCCGTTCTTTCTCTCTTCTCCTCCTGAGAAGCTTAAAATGTGAATATTTTTATGCTTGATGATGTCACTGAGTTAACCCATTCTCATTTTATATTATTCTTTTTTCTTTTTCCTGTTTAGTTTGGTTGCTTTCCATTATCCTATCTTCTAGGTCACAGATATGTTCTTCTGCCCCCCCCCCCATCTGCTATTCATTCCCTCTAGTGTATTTTTGTATTTTGGTTACTTAGTTCTTCATCTCCAACTGGTTCTTTTTGTATTTTCTATGTCTTTGTTGAAGGTCTCACTGAGATCCTCCACTCTTTTCTCAAGTCCAGTGAATATCTTTATGATCATTACTTTAAATTCTTTATCAGCCATATCACTTATCTCTGTTTGATTTAGCTCTTCTGTTGTGGTTTTGTCCTATTCTTTCATTTGGAACATATTCCCTTGTCTCATTTTTTTCTAACCTCTGTGGTGAGAAACAGAGAGCTTTTCCTCTAAGATCTGAAACAAGTCAAGGGTGTCCATTCTCACCACTTTTATTCAACATAGTAATAGAAGTCCTAGTGACAGCAATAGGACAAGAAAAAAAAAGGCATCCATATTGGTAAAGAAGTAAAACTTGGGGCGCCTGGGTGGCACAGCGGTTAAGCGTCTGCCTTCGGCTCAGGGCGTGATCCTGGCGTTATGGGATCAAGCCCCACATCAGGCTCTTCCGCTATGAGCCTGCTTCTTCCTCTCCCACTCCCCCTGCTTGTGTTCCCTCGCTCGCTGGCTGTCTCTATCTCTGTCGAATAAATAAATAAAATCTTTAAAAAAAAAAAGAAGTAAAATTTGCACTATTTGCAGAAGACATGATACTATATATAAAATACCCTAAAGGTGCCACCAAAAACTGCTAGAACTAATAAGTGAATTTAGTAAAGTTGAAGGATACAAAGTTAATATACAGAAATCTGTTGCATATCTATACACTAATAATGAAGTAGCAGAAAGAGAAATTAAGAAAACAATCCCATTTACAATTGCACCAAAAATAATACCTAGGAATAATATTAATCAAGGAGGTTAAAGACTTGTACTCTGAAAACTATAAAACATCAATGAAAGAAACTGAAGACAACTGACACAAAGAAGTAAAAAGATATTCCGTGCTTATGGATTGCAAGAACAAATACTGCTAAAATGTCCATACTACCCAAAGCAATCTGTAAATTTAATGCAATCTTTATCAAAATACCAACAGCATTTTTCACAGGGCTAGAATAATACTAAAATTTGTATGGAACCACAAAAGACCTCAAACAGCCAAAGCAATCTTGAGAAAAACAAACAAAACTGGAGGTAACACAATCCCAGCTTTCAAGATACACTACAAAGCTGTAGGAATCAAAACTGTATGGAAATGGCACAAAAACCGACATATAGATCAATAGAACAGAACAAAAAGCTCAGAAATAAACCTATACTTATATGGTCAATTAATCTTTGATAAAGGAGGCAAAATATGCAATGGGAAAAAGACAGTCTCTTCAACAAATGGTTGGGAAAACTGGACAGCCATGTGCAAAAGAATAAAACTGGACCACTTTCTCACACCATACACAAAAATAAACTCAAAATGAATTAAGGACATAGATGTGAGACCTGAAACCAAAATACTCCTGAATGAAAACATAAGCAGTAATTTCTTTGACATTGATCATAGAAACATTTTTCTAGTTATGACTCCTCAGGCAAGTGAAACAAAAGCAAAATTAAGCTATTGGAACTACATCAAAATCAAAAGGTTTTGCACAGTGAAGGAAACCATCAAACAAAAGTAACCTGGGTGGGAGAAGATATATGCAAATGATGTATCTGGTAAGTGGTTAATATCCAAAATATATAAAGAACTTATACAACTCAACACCCCCTGCAAGTGGTGTATCATGGGACCGAACGCTAAAAATGGGCTTCCGTTCCTTCCATCCACAATCTTTAGGCATCCACTTTTCACAGTACTCCAGTACCTTAGTCCCTTCATTGTCCCAGATTTTCCTCCTCCTTTTTTCACTCTTACAGAGTGAGTTTCAACCTCAGAAGTCTGTGAGTACAAACAGGGTTTTACTAAAGTAGTAATAAGCTACATATGCAAGCGTTATCACCTGTCTGCATAGCTGCAAACATCTCCAGCTCCTGAATCCCACCCTGGGAGGTGTCACAGGTGGGCTCACACACAGTCCTTTTTTTTAAATTTGAATTTCATACTTTTATTGAAAAAGTAGTAACAATATAAGATTTAAAGTTTGTACCTGAAACAATAAAGAGCAAATATGTTAGAAGAAAATGACATTAGTGTCGTGGTGGAATAACAGAAAATTCTTCTAGCATTTTTTTAATGTTTCAAGTTTTTATTTAAATTCTACTTAGTTAACATATACTATAATATTAGTTTCAGGAGTATAATTTAGTGACTCATCACTTACATATAACACCCAGTGCACATCACAAATGCCTTCCTTAATACCTATCACCTGTTTAGTTCATCCCCCCTTCCATTTCCCCTCCAGCAACCCTGAGTTTGTGCTCTATAGTTAATAGTCTCTCATATGGTTTGCTTTCCTCTCTTTTTTCTTGCCCCATGTTCATCTGATTTGTTTCTGAAATTCAAAATATGAGTGAAATCATATGGTATTTGACTTATTTCACTTATATAATACACTCTATCTCCATCCACATCTTTGCAAATTGTAAGATTTCATTCTTTTGTGTGAATAATATTCCACACACACACACACACACACACACACACACACACGCACACCACTTCTTTATCTGTGCATCAGTGGATGGACATTTGGGCTCTTTCAATAATTTAGCTATTGTTGATAAAGCTTCTGTAAACATCAGGGTGCATGTGCCCCTTCAAATCAGTATTTTTGTATCCTTTGGGTAAATACCTAGAAGTGCAATTGCTAGACTGTATGGTACTTCTATTTTTTAACTTTTTGAGGAACCTCCATACTGCTTTCCGTAATGGTTGCACCAGTTTGCATTCCCACCAACCGTGACAGAGGGTTCCCCTTTCTCTACATCCTCACCAGTCACACACAGTCTTTTTAATCTTCCCTGACTCTACTGCCTCTTGGAAACACTGACTGCTTGCATAATCATCTAAGGATGAGACTTCACAACCTGACTAGCACCCCAGTCAATGCCAAAGTAATGACACTAATGTCTGGGTCTACACTTGGGTCTGTGTTTGCTATCCAATTCCACTCCTCCCATTCTTTCTTAAACCCATTCTGATTAAATTTTAGCCGTATTATTGATGTCACTGCACAGAGGGTTTGGGATGAAATAAGATTATTCAAATTCAAACCCCCTTCTCTACCCTTTTAAATTCTGCTGATAAATCTTGGTTATAAGCCTAGAAATGTTTAAGGTTCTGTTTAAGCAGACTTAAACATATTAAAATGCATTCATTAGTTCAATACATTTAATTTCCTTTTTAAATACTTCAATTGTATTGGGAAAAACCTTTCCAAAGTACTTAAATAACTTTTATATATTTAGTATGTTAAATATATAAAGGGCAACCACACAAATACTAATGCTAGAATTTTGAGTCTTAAACACTTTTATACTCCATTTTAAATCTTGAGGTTGAAAAATGCATACCCATTAAAGAAGACAATCACAATCTCAACTGAGATTAATCAGAGATTTCATAAGAGTGAATAGACAGATGGGTGGATATGTGTGCATATGTCAAGGTGCCATTTCTTTAGGTTCATAATCCAGCAAGTAGTTAAGGATATATATCTAAATGTTACTGCATTCCCCAGAATCCTCAATAGTCAAAAAGCTGCTGAAAAGAATGCCCCTGTTTCCTATGCTGCACAGTGTTTGTGTCCACATGTCTCACAGTTATTCTGTTTAATACAAATCCTTTAGCTCTCCCTCCTAAAGCAAGGTCCATGGCACCACACTTGCCAAATGAGAATGAATCTCTCCCTCGTCTGTGCTTCTGGAATATGTTGTTTATACGTCTCTTATACCAGTTAGCACCTTCTGCTTCAAGCAACATACTATAGTTAAATTTACGTGTTACTCTCCTCTCTGAACTGTGAATTCCTTAATGAAAGGGACTGTTTCATGCTTAACTTTTATCCCAAAATGTATTGTGCAAAACACATTCATTTTCTAGTAGCTTATAATAAACATGTATTTGAATTATAAAGATTTTATGATCATCAGTGTTTATTTTTTTTTATTTTATTTTTTTAAAGATTTTATTTATTTATTCGACAGAGATAGAGACAACCAGCGAGAGAGGGAACACAAGCAGGGGGAGTGGGAGAGGAAGAAGCAGGCTCATAGCGGAAGAGCCTGATGTGGGGCTCGATCCCAGATCGCCGGGATCACGCCCTGAGCCGAAGGCAGACGCTTAACCGCTGTGCCACCCAGGCGCCCCGATCATCAGTGTTTAATAAGCAAAAAATGAGAACTATAATGTTGATTCAGACTATTAATCAGAAATAAGAGGCAAAAAGCTTCAGACAGTTGAAATGACCATTACATGATTTTGCACAGGCAAGCAGTCTCAAATAGAGAGGCAGCACAGTACAAGGCTAAAGGCAGGGTCATTAGATTTTCTGCATATAAATACTGACTCTTCCATTTACTAACTGGGTGACCTGTGTAAGCTACTTAACCTCTGTGTGACTCAGTTTCTTATTCCATACAGGGCCTAATAAAAGCCCCTAGGTGAGATGATTATGAGGATTAGATGAAATAACACTGCAGAGTATCTGGATAAATATCTGTCATGGAGAGGGGTGCTTGGGTGGCACAGTGGTTAAGTGTCTGCCTTCGGCTCAGGGCGTGATCCCGGCGTTATGGGATAGAGCCCCACATCAGGCTCTTCAGCTATGAGCCTGCTTCTTCTTCTCCCACTCCCCCTGCTTGTGTTCCCTCTCTCGCTGGCTGTCTCTAACTCTGTTGAATAAATAAAATCTTAAAAAAAAAAATATTTGTCATGGAGAAAGCAAACCATGGGATAGAACACATCTTAGATGATGCTCTCTGTGGGCAGAAAGCAAGTGTTCAATAAATGTTATCTATTATTACTAGATCAATATATAACTGGTCCCTCACTTCATTACACATAAAAGAAGTCTAAATTATGGAATGCAAAAGAGAAATTGAGCAAAGGGAAATCTTATCCTAGAAAATAATATTCAAGGACTCTTTT
Source organism: Ursus maritimus (assembly GCF_017311325.1). Classification (NCBI taxonomy): domain Eukaryota; kingdom Metazoa; phylum Chordata; class Mammalia; order Carnivora; family Ursidae; genus Ursus; species Ursus maritimus. The sequence goes on along the minus strand of NW_024426996.1, from coordinate 19,605,414 downwards.
TTTTAATATTCAAGGACTATTAACACCTATTTGCCTAATAAGCTTCCCAAGGATCAGATGGTATCATGGCAACAAAACAGTACAAAAAATGATGAAAAAATTCACATTTCTAAGAGTGCACAGTACATAGCTTCAGGTTCTTAACATTTTTTCCATTAAATAAATATGGTGCCATTTTCCTAAAAACAAGATCAGTGCTGTAGTACATTAATTGTTAATTCTTAAATTTTAAAAATAGACTGTTTGTATTCCTTTTATGTATCTGGATTTTCCCAGAAGTATTTTTTACTAGAAATATAAAGATTCAGATTGTGTTAACTCTAAGCAAACTTTAATAAGTGATCAAATTAAATAAAATAATGACTGAGGACAGTTAAGAATTAGTAAATTAAGCACCAGTTATACATATAAATTGCTATCTAAATTTCCTCCAAAATAGTTATATTATCATTTAGTGTTTAACTTAATTGTGGAAGTTTGCAATATCCCATGTCATTTATGCCTTTCAGAAGTTTAGATCCTCAAACTCCAACGGTTTTCTGAATTGTAAACTCTTTACAATTCATAAGATCACCATTTGATTGTCTTAACAAAGGAAAGAATCAACCTCGGATACATACATTGCTGATTTGATGGAGGGGAGCAATTTTTTTTTAAATTTCAATTCCAGTATAGTTAAATACAGTGTTACATTAGTTTCAGGTGTACAATATAGTGATTCAACAATTCCAAATATTACCCAGTGCTCATCACAAGAACACTCCTTAATCTGGAGGGGAGCAACTTAATTATACATATATCACAAAACATCACCAAGTTTTACCATAAACCTAAGTCTTGGTGCTCGTTCATTCAACACATATTTTCTTAGGTTCCCCTAATTGAGACTATTATTTTTTTTTTAGCTCATTCTAATTCTTAAAATAGCAAAAGCTGCCAGTATTAATGGAGGATGCTTCTAAATGTGTGTAATTTCTTCTCAGAATAGAAAAAAGAGACAAGAAGGCCAAGGTTTGTATTCTGCCTTTCTCACTAACTCATTAAAGGACCTTAAGTTAATGACTAAATTCTCTAAATTTCAGTTTCCTTATCTTTGAAAGGAGAAACATACCACCTCCCTGTGACTGAAATAATTTAGTGCAATGCCTGACTTTCCGTATAACAATGGCTAATATAATTTCTTGAATTATCACTGCAGGTTCAGAAAGTCTGAGAAGACAGACACCATATACTACAGTCTTTCAAATATACGAGTGAGAAATACCTTCCCCTCTCTGGTCCAATCACTAGTGTGTCTTTAGAGTTAGGATGAGATCAGACACTCAAGGACAACGCCAGATAGCTCTTAGCTCTGCCTCTGCTGAATTCTAGCTTCTATCCTTAGATAAATACTCCTAACTGTCTTCCAGGTAACTCCGCAAGAGTGGAAACAACATATATAGAATCTGAGAGTTGGATGAGTTTCAGAAAGAGATAAAAGGTAGCTCCCTGCTCTGAGGCGGAAGGACACTTACACCATCCAAGGCAGATGGCTATCTACTTCTAGTTTTAAAGATCTCAGAGGATTCAACTTCCCATATTCCTTGGTTACCTGTTTCAATATTTAATCCCTTCTTTATACTTATGGCCATCTTTATGATCAACTGAACTTTTTCTCTTGCTACAATTTTAAAGTATTTCCTTTTATTTGGTCTCCTGTGGAAGTAAAGAACATCTGTTCTGCATCTTCCATATAATGTCCTTTCAAATACTTGAAGACAGTTAAATCACCCCTTAGTTTTCCCTTCTCCAAGTCAAACAGTCCTGATCCCACTGAGCCCTCTCTTAGGAGCTGGTCCCCATTCCTTACATCACTTCTGCTGATCTTCGCTGGACCTACTCCAGAGTCTCCATATGCTTTGCCAAATGCAAAGACCAAAATCGAACAGAGCAATAACGCCAAATAAAGCAGAAGGATTACTTTTCACTTCTGTATCCCTTTCTTGATAAAACATTCCAAGTGGTATGCTTGCCCTTTTTTCAAAAATATATTGCTCTTCCTAATCCTCTTGCTTTGTAATCATGTATGCTATCATCTTGGGGTACCTTTCTCCAAAGCTGTATCAGATTTCGGGTGCTTCAAATAAACCCTCCCCGTCAGTAAGGACCAAATTTAGAAGAGCACAGCTTCAGAACATTTTCTACCTTCTATAAAAGCTAAAATTAAAAAGCTGTGAAAACAAAATCCAAATTTATACAGTTCATGAAGTAACCATCAACATTTACATCTTGATAATGTTTTAGAAACATGTTTTCTTCATATGTTCATTGAAATCCATTCTCTTTTAAGAATGATATAACCTGACAGACTTTGTAGGAGTATCCTGTAAACAAACAACAACAAAAAAAGGCTAAAATTTACAGAAGGTTTTGTCAGTAAATTTGAGAAAATGGTGAGTTTCCAGTATGTCTTAAATCTGGTTTAAGTTTTACAATTTTAATCTACGCTCTGTAATAATACACACTGTGGCAGATGGTAGCTATATTTCTGGTGAATAGCATAATATATTGAAAAAAATACACATTAAACATACATTTTCTGACACCTGTATTGGTTTAAATGTTTCAATATATTTATTAAAAGATATGTTTCTGAGGGTTTTAGAGTTGCCAATAACTCTAGTTTTTTTTTAATTTTGAATTATTGTAAGTAACTATATTTGAAACCACCTGAAATTTCTCATTTTTCCCTCTTTCTGTTCACCATCATGAAGATACCTAACTATGTACAAATTCTCATTTCACAAGCGTGTTAAGCCAAAGTAATATATGTAGTTCCCTAACACATATATTTATCAGCTGTTTATATTTATCAGACATCATTTAACCTTGTTTTTGCTTACGAACGCTGAAACTGAAAGGTGTGAAAAGAGAAGTATTACAATAATTTGGAGAAAAACAGTAAGAGTGTGTCATCATTTTAGAAATTCAATTTTTTTTTCTTAAGTAGGGAATTTTCTTCCCAATTCCTCCTATAATTTCAGAGCCTCTCCTGGGTGTTGCCATTCCTTTTTTTTTTTTTTAAGATTTTATTTATTTGACAGAGAGAGATACAGCGAGAGAGGAAACACAAGCAGGCGGAATGGGAGAGGGAGAAGCAGGCTTCCCACCGAGTGGAGAGCCTGATGCAGGGCTCCATCCCATGTCCCTCGGATCATGACCCGAGCCGAAGGCAGACGCTTAACGACTGAGCCACCCAGGCACCCCTGGATGTTGCCATTCTTAACCATTCTCTCAAATAGCAGTACACAATCTGGGGAATGTATGGAGGAGAGGACAATATCCATTTCTGCTCTACACATGAGCAAATGGGAATGTGAATTTAAATCTTAACTTCATACTAAAGTTATTTCACATTCTGTCAAAAGACATGTTAAGGGAGAAGGCAAATTACAAACTGGGAGAAGGTATTTGAAGTATACAAAACTGGAACAAGTATAAATAAAATATTCCTGGACTATTACTCAGCCATAAAAAAGAATGAAATCTTGCCATTTGCAATGATGTAGATAGAGCTAGAGCATATAATACTAAGTGACATAAGCCAGAGAAACACAAATGCCATATGTATGATTTCACTCATATGTGGAATTTAAGAAGTGAAACTGATGAACATAGGAGAGGAAAAAAAAAGAGAGAGGGAGGCAAACCGTAAGAGAGACTCTTAACTACAGGAAACAAACTGAGGGTTGCTGGAGGGGAGACGGGCAGNNNNAGAGCTACATGGGTGCTGGAGATTAAGGAGGGCACTTATTGTGAGGAGTACCAGATAATGTATAGAAGTGTTGAATAACTATGTTGTATGCCTGAAAGTAATATTACACTGTATGTTAACTAATTGGAATTTAAATTAAAACATTACTAAAAAAAACAAAATAATATAAAGTATTCCTACAAATAAGAAAAACACAAATAACCCAGTAATCTTTGATTAAGGAACACAAATCAAGGTTGCAATGAGAAACCAATTATAAAATACTCAAATGGTAAAAATAAAATAAATTCTGATCATACAAGTATGAGATGGGCTATAGATCCAAAATATATTTTATTAATTGGCAAGGCAAATTGGTTCAAATACTTGGGAAGTAAGGTTAAACATTCACATACCTTACAATGATAAATTCTGTATGGCCAAAAAAATTTGCATATGTGCACTAGGAGACATGTTCTGTTCATAACAGTTCTGTTCACAATAGCAAAACTTAGAAGCACTCGAACCTACCAACAAGAGTGTTTAAAAGACTCAGTGGTACAAGAGGCGGTTAAGATGGCGGAGGAGTAGGAGACACCTTTTTCAGCCGGTCCCCTGAGTCGAGCTGGATAGGTACCAGACCAGCCTAAACAACCACGGAACCAGCCTGAGACGCAGGAAGATGCATCTGGATCTCTACAAATGAACATCTACAGCACTGAGTATTGAGGTATGGAGCGGGGAGCCGTGAAACCGTGCACAGGTATCGGAAGATAAACGGAAGGGGGAGGGAGCTGCCATGTTCGGGCGCCAGGAAGCGGTGGCCACCTGCACGGGGGAGCGGGCGGGGCTCGCAGACGGCACCCGAAAACAGCAGACTGAGACCGTGAGCCGGGTGCGCGCGCCACCAGGCATCTCGCGGAACTCCGGAATCCCCCTGCGCTCACTGGATCCAGACTGAGACCGGGAGCTTCCGGAGTGTGCGGGGCAGCTGGCCGCATTAGAAACACAAAGGACAGAGACGCGCCGGCCCTGGAAGTGAGGG
>NW_024426996.1:19578523-19597844 GCF_017311325.1 Ursus maritimus | reverse complement strand
TTTATTTATTTATTTGACAGAGACAGCCAGCGAGAGAGGGAACACAAGCAGGGGGAGTAAGAGAGGAAGAAGCAGGCTCCCAGCGGAGGAGCCCGATGTGGGGCTCGATCCCACAACCCGGGATCACGCCCTGAGCCGAAGGCAGACGCCCAACAACACTGCCTCCCAGGCGCCCCCAGTTGTGCTTTGTTTTTAACTAAGCTTTATTCGGATCTCACTCCATGCCTTCTTTGTGTTCCAGGATCTCCTCCAGGAGCCCACCCCGGGTTTCGGGTTTCGTTGTCATGTCTCCTTAGTCTCCTCTGGTTTGGGACTGGTTCCCAGTCTTGCCTTGTTTTGCATAATTTTGACAGTTTTGAAGAGTACTGGTCAGGTATTTTGTAAAATGTCCCTCAGTTTGGGTTTGTCTGATGTTTTTCTCATGATCTGACCGGGGTTAAGGTTTTGGGGGGAAGAAGTGAAGTGCCCCTCTCATCGCATCGGATCGGGGTGCGTGATGTCCACATGACATCACTGGGTTGTCAGCCTTCATCACTTGGCCAGATGGGGTTTGCCGTATTTCTCCACAGTACTTTCCATATTCCATTCCTTGGAACAAGTCAAAAGCTCGTGCCCACACTCAAGGGCAGTGGAGGGATTAAGTTCTACCTCCTGAGGAGGGAAGAGTCTCTTTATCATCTGGAATTCTTCTAAAAGAAAGAACTGTTCGTCCTTCCGTCCGTCCTTCCTTCCTTCCTTCCATGATTTATTGATATCGGTTTAGACACAATATATTTATTTTGTACTGTAGGTTATCCAATACTATGTTATTTATTTTTCTGCTCAAATTGTTCCATCTTCTGTCTTTGGGACTTTCAGTGTCCTGTGTCCCTATGACATGCCCCCATTTTTTTAAAGCAACTTTTTGGTTACTGAAACTTCAATATGTTTCAGATTCATCTTGTATTTTCCCTGTCCCTGCCTTAATATCAGCCATTTCTCCAACAGCCCCGGTTCCTTGTTACTAAAGAGTGATATTTAGAAACCAAGCTTTGGGCCCTGGCTATGTTCATTGCTACTGGGGTGTCAGTAGCTCTGAGTCTTTTCAGTGGAGAGAGCTAAGAAATATATGCATGTATACAATCCTGTTACGATTGTGTCTCTGTCTATACACACACTCATACAGGGAGAGATGCGTAGAGCTAGGTCAATCAATAGATTTATAGGTAGGTCCAGATCTAGGTAGATAGATATATCCAAATAAGCCTGAGTTCATGCTGAGGTCTCTAGCTCTGCTCCAGCATTACAGAATTCAGGGTTCTTTCTCTCTTCTGGGGAGGAGTCTTTAAAAAGAACAATAATCTCTCCATAGTGATTCTAGGTGAACTTCGATGTCTACAGGGTTACCAGAATTTAGAAGAAACATGTTTCTTCCAGCATGTTCCTTCCTGTAATTGTCCTCGCAGCCTCTCTCACCCCATGAAGCTCCCTCACTGTGAGGAACACAGGAGCAGACCCTAAGAGGACATTTCGCTCCCACCCAGGCCTCAGCCACTCATTGTCAACACCTAGAGTGCAGCCCTGTTTTTCATGTTTCATCTCCCAAAGACAGGCACACGGCAGGGCCTGGGGCGGGGGCAATGCCAGAGCTACTTTTGATCTTAGAACTAAAACAAAACAAAATATTTTAATTAGGAATCGAAAGAATCCATTTTTTGTGTGTATAGCTCTTTATAGTTTGACAAGAGCATTCATATCCATCACCTCATTCAGGCCTCCTGACTATCCTGTGGGGACAGTAGACAAGAGGTTATTACCCCATGTTACAGATGAGGAAACTGAGAGGAGGGCGTAGCAGTTTTTCCAGCTCATGTGGCTCCTAAGTGGCACTTGCCTGTGACGTTAATACTCCGGGTGACTCTGTTTGGGAGAGCCGGCAGAGAGCTGCCCACAGGCTCGCTAAGGGGTTTATCCTAGCCACTCAGACACTCTGGAAACTGCCTCTTAGTGTGAGCATTGCTGTTGACCTCCAATATCTTAGAAGACCAAGTGTGATGAAACTGAACCCACAGCAGGAGAGTCGGGTCATCGGTGTGTCCCATAGATCAGTGTGCATACACTCCCGGAGGTGCCTGGAAGGGCCATCTCTAGAAGCAGATGTGGCATTTGTGACACCACAGGGTCTCCCCCTCTCGGATAGTGTGGCTCAGGCAGAGCACGAGGGTTATGGGGTACGACAATACTGCTCCTTTAACCTTCGGGGTGGCCCTGGGCCCACCCATGGCAGTCTGGTTCCTTTAGCCCACTGTGCCGGCAGCAACGTCACCATTTTCTGTGTTGTCCATGGGGATGTTTGGAAAACAGTGCCTTAATGATTAGGCTCTAAGCACAGAGTGGGAGAGTCTAACTATTTCTCCTTGAGACCCTCCCTGAGCCATCTTGGTGCTACCCCAGCCTTGCCGAGCTTCCTATCACCATCAGGAAGTTGTGGTCCATATATACAATGGAATATTACTCAGCTATCAGAAAGAACGAGTTCTCAACATTTGCTACAACATGGACGGCACTGGAGGAGATAATGCTAAGTGAAATAAGTCAAGCAGAGAAAGACAACTATCATATGATTTCTCTCATCTATGGAACATAAGAACTAGGATGATAGGTAGGGGAAGAAAGGGATAAGGAAAGGGGGGGTAATCAGAAGGGGGAATGAAATATGAGAGACTATGGACTTTGAGAAACAAACTGAGGTCCTCAGCAGGAACGAGTGTGGGGGAATGGGATAGACCGGTGATGGGTAGTAAGGAGGGCACGTATTGCATGGTGCACTGGGTGTTATACGCAACTAATGAATCATCGAGCCTTACATCGGAAACCGGGGATGTACTGTATGGTGACTAACATAATATAATAAAAAATCATGAAAAAAATAAAAAAAATAAAAAAGAAAGAAAGAAATTGACAGTAATACAATAATAGGGAACTTTAACACACTACTTACATCAATGGGTAGATCATTGAGACAGAAAGTGAATAAGGAAAGAGTGGTTTTGAATGATACATTAGACCACTAGATAGACCTAATCAGTGTATTCAGAACATTCCATCCCCAAACAGCAGAATACACATTCTTTTCAAGTGCACATGGAACATACTCCAAAATAGTTCACATGTTAGGTCACAAAACAAGTCTCAACAAATTCAAAAAGGTTGAAATTATATCACACCTTTTTTTTTTTTTGACCCCAACAGTATGAAAGTAGAAATCACAAGAAAAAATCTAGAAGGAACACAAATACAGGGAGTCTAAATAACATGCTACCAAGCAATGAATGGATCAACTCAAAAATTATAGAGGGATACAAAAAATGCATGGCAACAAATGAAAATGAAAACACAGCAGTCCAAAGTCTTTGAATGCAGCAGAAGATGACATGAGGGAAGATTATAGTAATATAGATCTACTTCAAGAAAAAATAAAAATAAAAATCTCCAACAATTTAAGCTTATACCTAAAGGAGTTAAAAAAGAACAAAGACCAAAGCCAGTAGAAGAAGGGAAATTAAATAAAGATTAGAGCAGAAATAAATAGAGACTAAAAAAACAAAACAAAACCAAAAAACCCAAACCCAAAGAACTAGAGAACCAATCAATGAAATTAGGAGCTATTCTTTGAAAAGATATGATTAATAAACTTTTAGCCAGTCTCATCCTGACAAAAGGAGAGGACTCAAATAAATGAAATCAGAAATGAAGAAGTAACAGCTGATAACCACAGAAACACAGAGCGTAAGAGAAAATTTTAAAAAATTTTATGCCAATAAATTGGACAACATACAAGAAATGGACAATTGATGAACCTACACTGACATATCATAATCACCCAAATTTGTAGTTTACCTTATGGTTCACTTTTGATATTGAACATTCTGTAGATTTGGACAAAAATATAATGACATGTATTTATCATTATAGCATCACAGTATTTTCACTGCCCTAAAAATCTTTGTGTTCTGCCTATTCATTCTTCTCCCCTAAACTCCTGGCCACCACCAATCTTTTTACTGTGTCTGTAGTTTTGCCACTTACAGAACATCACATCATTATAACCATATAGTATGTAATCTTTTCAGATTTGCTTCTTTCACTATGTCATACGCATTTAAGTTTCCTTCATGTCTTTTCATTCCATTGTCTGGATGTACCAGTTTGCTTGCGGATTCACTTATCTACTAAAGGACATTTTAGTTGCTTCCAAGTTTTGACAATTATGAATAAAACTGTTATAAATATCCATGTGCATGTTTTGGTGTGGACCTAAGTTTTCAAGTCCTTTGTGTAAATAACAAGGAGTACAACTGCTGGATCATATGGTAAGGATATGTTCGGTTTTGTAAAAAACTGCCAAACTATATTTCAAAGTAGCTGTGCCATTTTGCATTCCCACCAGCAATGGATGAGAGTTCCTGTTGCTCCACATCCTCATCAGCATTCAGTGTTGTCAGTGTTTTGGATTTTGGCCATTCTAATAGGTATAGAATAGTATCTCACTGTTGCTTTAACGTGGATTTCCCTGATGACATATGATGTGGAACATCTTTTCATATGTTTATTTTCCATCTTTATGTCTTTTTTAGTGAGATATCTGTTAAGGTTTGTGGCTCATTTTGCAAATCAGGCCATTTGTTTTCTTGCATTTAGTTTTAAGAGTTGCATGTATGTTTTCGAAAACAGTCCTTTATCAGATGCATCTTTTGCAGATATTCTCTCCCAGTCTGTGGCCTGTCTCATTCTCTCTCCATTAGTTTTCCAAAAACATTCCTTTCTCAAAAAGTTGCTGAAAGCAAGTACATATTGTCATTAGTATAAATGCTAGAAAACCAGCTGATACCCATATTTTAGGAACCCTAACACCCCAGGGTTATTAAAAAGTTCTATCAGAAGAATGTTAATTATGGGATGTCTTTATAATGGTATATTTGATCTTGCCATTTAAAATTTTGGTTTTGTTACATCACAAATTTGTTAAGACTCTGTGTTCTGATTGTAATTTACTTCATACATATTTTGTTATTTTTATTTTTACATTATTTTATTTTTGTTAGCTTTTGTTTTGACAAAGGACCTACTGTTCTTTCCTTGAAAGTTTATAATTTAGGACATTTGGCTGAAAATGTGTTAAACGCAGATAGAGATAATATAGAATCTCACCATATGTGTAAATGGCAGGGCTACCTATTTGTCTGGAATTGTAAAACTACACATTTTGCCCATCAGAAATAAGAGAAATATAGCAGCTTTCTTTATAATATTTCAAGGTCTTTCCACCGATTATTGTTTTGAGTAAAATGAGAATTCTCAAAAGATGCCATTATAATGAGCAAACAATATCATATGTAAAGATATTTTATAAATCGCATCATTGTTTTTAACTTACAAATTAATTTATAATGAGCTTCCATGTGTAGATGTTGAAGTCTGGGGCTTTGGTAAGGGCCCATAACGTTGACATTCCTAAAAAGAAGGCACTGGGGCAAGAGTTCTATCACAACAGTTTACCAGCAATAAAATAGCCCCATTCTGGGACGTGAGTTCAAGTACAAATGCTCTGATATTGTAGCGGTGGCTCTTTCCTGGGGGACATACTCAGTATATTTTATTTATATTTTGACAATAACAAGTCATTTTTACTATTACAGAAGAATTAGATTCACAATTGCATGGCGATTTGAAATCTAATCCTATTTCGTGTTCCATTATGTTCTAGTGCTTTGCACTCAAGATGCAGGGTGATACGTTGTAACGTAGGGAGGTTTTGTTGGGGTGGTTATGATATGCCCCACAGTCCCATGGCTGTGCCCTTAAATTTCATGTCCTATTCTCTTTTCTCAAAATGCAGCTCTATTTTTGTTTCTTTCTAGTTCAAAACCTTTTAATAGCTTTCTCTCACTTGTTGCTCCAGGCTTTTTTTTCTAATTCCTCGCCAACTCCCCTTCATATTTACTTTCACCAAAATAAACCGCTCGTTGTGCCTTCACGCAGGCCTTGGATAGCCCTTGATATTCCTTTGTTTGTTCGTCTGTTGAATCACTGTGTCTTGCGGACTTCTCCGTGCTAGGCACTGTTTTGTTCTTCTCACTAAGATGACCATTTTCTTATCTCCTCATATATAATCCTATCTATCATTCAAAGCCCAGCTGAAACGTTTCATGAAATCTTCCTTGGAGACCCCATGATAGCCCTATTTTCTTCTTCTGGGATTTCATGATGTACTGCATCATCTGTATTTTTCACATGCCCAGTCACATTCCATTTTGGTTGTCATTACTTATGTCAGGCTTTTAGGGCTTCTATTAGATTATAGTCTCCCTGAGGACACAGACTGTGTTTTAGTTCTTTTGCTTTCCCCATAATCCCTAGCCTGGTACTTTGTAGATTGTCGTAAGCATTTGTGGAATAAATAAATAACTAAAATTAGATTTTAATCAGTTTAAATTCAAACTGATTTCTATGTTGAGGAATTAGGAAGCCAATATATCTACTTTATGACATTTTGTGGTCTTGGTCTAGCAGCTTTCTAAATTAGCACTTACTGATAATTTATAGTCCCCTGAATTTTTATTTCCCTCTGTCTTGTTTTCCCCTTAAGACATTCAGATAAGAAAGATAAGTGGGGGGGGGAATAAGAACAATAGAAGATAATTTAATGTAGACCAAATCAGGTTTTGAGCCTGGATTCCCCAAACTCCTTGGAGAGGCGACTCTATGAATGGACTTTAGAGGGTCTGGGAAGTCCATGATACTGTAGATAGATCTTGCTGTGGGCAAGTCAGTAGTTTTCATCTAGTTCTCAAAGCCATCTTTTACACAAAAACAATACAAAACAACAACAAATCCACTCTTCTCATCTTCCTACCTTATCCCAGCATTTCAAAGAATGTCACCGTATATAGAAGGGTTTTTGGAAACAATTCTATATGTAAATTAATTTTAGAGATTATGATTTTCAGCAAAGCTCCATGCCTTAGAAATAGTCATTTAGAATAGTTTGCTAAGAGACCATTCATTAGTAGAACTTAGAGAAGTGAATGTCAAAGTTTTTCCCCCATTTTAACGAAATAAAATACAAAAAAATGTTAAGTCAGCAGTCCCAAAGGCTGGCGTGCAATTACGGAAGAGCATGTGATTTGTTCCTAAATACCAGGAGAGTCAAAAAAGAAATGCTGCCTTCCTTAAACTTGGCCAAGGCTTGAAGAGACAGAGAATGCAGTGACTCTGGAATGACACTCATTCCGCTGAATCTGTACTTGGAACTCTGCACCATCACTCTGTCCTGTAAGGTTGTTGGCGTAACATACCTGATAGGAAACAGGTCTCTTTAGTTTAAGAAATAAATAATTTCCCTTACTAATCTAAAAGTACTGCCTTTTCCAGTGCTACCCAAATTAAAAATAAAACAAAACATCAGTTTAGCCCTTCACACCATGGCAGCGAGCTGCATTTCTAAGTGCATCTCCCAGGACATTCACACAGAGATCCTAAGTTCCTTACAAAAGAGACGTGTGGACCTTGCACTTTCTCAAACTTTCTGCTTTTCTTTATCGTGTTATTTTTTCTTTAAGTGGAGTTAACTAATTCAATTATTTATTTAACCACTTTTTATTGAGTAAGTGTCTTGTGCCAGGACTGTGCCCTGTGGATTCAGTAATGACTAAGACATAGTTTTCAGGCAGCCAATACCCTGCCATGGCCATGTAAATAATTAAATAGAATAAAGTATTTGTAGATGATCAATATGTTTGTCTGGCATGCATGTACAGTATATAAGTATCCAGGCAGGAAAAACATGTTCTCTCTATAAAAATGTATGTAAGATAGGCCTCCCCGTCATTTCTGTGAAACCCAAACTGCCATCTGTATGTAAAAAACAATGTAAATATGCACATTCGCCCAAGTTTGGAAAGCATTCTTGCCTATATGCCCTTTTTAAAAACATTATATTTGGTAGTATTCTATATGGTCCACTAGTATTTGACCAGGCAGCCAAGAATACTCAATGGAGAAAAGACGGTCTCTTCCACAAATGGTTCTGGGAAAATTGGATAGTCACATGTAAAAGCACGGAACTCGACTCCTATCCTATACCACACACAAAAGTGAACTTAAAATGGATTAAAAACTTAAATGGAAGACCAGAAACCACAAGATTCCTAGAAGAAAACATAGGAAAAAAAGCTTCTTGATATATGGGTCTTGGCAATGATATGGTATGTAAAACACAAGTAACAAAATCAAAAACAAGTGAGATTACATTAAACTAAAACATTTCTGCATAGCAATGGAAATGATCAATGAAATGAAAGGACAACCTACAGAATGGGAAAAAATATTTGCAAGTCATACAATCTCATAAGGAGTTAATGTCCAAAAAGTATAAGGAACTCATACAACTCAATAGCACAAAGAACCCCCACAAATAGTCCAGTTAAAAATAGGCAAAGGAGGGGTGTTTGGCTGGCTCAGTTGATTAAAACATGCAACTCATGATCTCGAGGTTGTGAGGTCAAGCTCCACTTTGGATGTTGAGCTTATTTTAAGAAAACTGGACAAAGTACCTGAATAGGTATTTTTCCAGAGAAGATATTCAAATGGCCAACAGGTACCCGAAAATGTGACAGGTACGCGAAAATGTGCTCAACCTCACTAATAAGGGAAATGCAAATCAAAACCACAATGAGATACCACTTCATATCTGTTAGAATGCCTATCATCAAAAAAACGAGATAAGAAATGCTGACAAAGATATGAGAAAAAGGGAACCCTTATGTATTGTTAGTGAGAATATAAATTGGTACAGCCACTATGGACAACAATATGGTAGTTCCTCAAAAAAGTGAAAAAAAAATAAAAAAGAAAGAACTACCATATGATCCAGCAATTCTATTTCTAAGAATATATCCAAAAAAAAAATGAAAAGACCATGTTGAAGAGAAATCGGTATTCCCATGTTTATAGCAGCATTATTTACAGTAAGCAAGACATGGAAACACCCAAAGTGTCCATGAACAGATGAATGGATAAGGAAAAGTGGTATATTATGTACACACACACACACACAATGGAGTATTTATTCAGCCCAAAAAAAGAAGGAAATCCTGCCACTTACAACAATATAGATGGATCTCAAGGGCACCTTGCTAGGTGAAATAAGTCAGAGAAACACAAATACTGCACGATCTCACTTATCTGTGGAATCTAAAGGAAGGAGGAAAAAAAAAACCTAAACTAATTGAAAAAGATCAGATTTGTGGTTACTTGAGGCACAGGTTTAGGGTAGGAATAATTGGAGGAAGGTGGTCAAAAGGTGGAAACTTATAGTTACAAGATAAATAAGTACTGAGGATGTAATGTACAGCATGATGACTGTAGTAACACTGCTTGCTATATGGTATATTTGACAGTAGCTAGAATAAATCCTAAGACTTCTCATCATAAGGAAAACCTTTTTCCCCCTCTTTCCTGCATCTATATGAGATGATGGGTGTTAATTTTATTGTGATAATCATTTCACAGTATATATGGGTCAAGCCATTATACTGTATACCTTAAATTTATACAATGCTGTAATGTCAATTACATCTCAATAAAACTGGGGAAAAAAAGAAAATAAGTCAGGAAACAGTAGAAAAAGAAGAGATTCCAGTGTCAGGCAAGAATAGGTTCTGAGCAAATGTTTGCTGAATAAATTAATGAGAAGGAGTAAAGGAACCCTGAAAATTTAAAAACAGGATTACAATAGGCAGGATCTCAGAGCTTCCGGGATCAAATTCAATTAAAAGCATTCAGACCATCAAAAAAAAGGTATTCTAGATGACCAAAAATATTATTCCGAATTAGTAATGGGCAAACTGTGGTATACTAAATGGACTATTACGTATGCCTGAAATGAGTAAAAACTGATAGCTGGGATTGTCAGATTTAGCAAATAAAAATATAGGGCACCCAGCTAAATTTGGTTGCCGTAAGCGCTTTCCTTAAATATTCAAAATCCCCCTCTGGTTCTTGGGACCTGCTAAGACCAGTGGTAGGTGCTGGAGCAGTGCTTAGCGAGTTCTCGTGTGGGGTTCAGTCCCTGTTTCTCCCACAGGGGGAGCTCTCTGACCCTCTGCCTTGCACATGAAGCCAATCAGATGTCCTGGGAACTATGGGATTTGTACTTTTGGGATCACGTTAGCCTGTGGCTGGGCCAGAGTTCTAGGAAGCAGTCTGGTGAGCAGATCCCTCTTTGACTGGTGCAGTATTTCTTTCTCTGATGGATGCTGGATAGGTGCTGCACATAGATTATGGGTAACACGCATATAGGACAATGAATGAATTTAGGGCTATGGGACACTGACTGACCCTTGAGTTTGAACTGCATGTGCAGGCCAGTTCATGTCAATGTGTTCCAAATGTGGTGCTGCCTCCAGGCTATAGCACCCTAGCATCAGGTAACTGCTCCCCCCACCAACTGCTGATGTCCAGGATGTCCACACACATCTCTGAAGGCAGTCCTCTGGAGTGGCCATGCCCATCCCCTCTGTGGACTTTAAAAGCTATTTTTTTCAGTATCAGTGGTTTCTCCTGATGCATACCCTCTCTTGTTGCTGACCTATGTAGATGCATGGTCTCCTGATTAGTCTTATGGCATGGCGGAAGAGAGAGAGAGAGAGACATTCCCTGCTCCAGTGGGACTCTTCTTTATCTGACCATGGCTCTTGTCCTAACCTTGGTGACACATTCTAGCAATGCAGTGATTATTATGTAAAGAATTGTTTCTTCTGTGTTACAAAATTCCAAAGGTTAATTTAACATGATCAGAAAAAGAATTATCATTTACACTTCCTTGCATGCTCTGGGTAAGAGTTGTTTTTGTGGTTATCATCAGTAAAGCACATCTTCTGAGGGTCAGTGGATGGCAGCATTCATGGTAGCACCAGGGATGAGGTAGCTTCTTAGGGAATGATGTAATCAGCATGAAAGAACTGGTATTAGAGAAATGCAGAGACAAGAAGATCTGTATTGTTTCAATACAAACAACTTCTAAAAAGCCATAGCATTAGGAGTAATAATACTATTGCCACCTTTTCCTTACTGAAGGGAATAAGAAAAGGAATTTAACCAAGAATAGCATACTTGATAACAAAGAACACAAATAGATAGTTCCTGGATCAGTTCAAGAAGAGATGATTGCTAGACTTAGGAGGAACTGTCATGCACTAATTGGTCAAAACAAAAACAAAGATTTAAAATACATCTTCTTTACCATTATACTAAATTGCCATCAGTCACTAGACATCATACAGGCTCATGAATTTTTTAATACCTTATTTAATCAAATAGTTTATATGACAGGAGTGCTGTATACTCTAGGGGCAGCCCAGCCAGAACCAGCACTTTGTCCAGGGACTGTCCAGAAGGAATGGTGCTGTCTGGTCCTGGAGATTGTCCAGCACCCATCGACTTGTGGTGGACAGCCCCTCTCTCAATGGGCTGAGGACTTACAAGCCACTCAAGACACTGGGTATGGACGTGGATGACATGAACACCTAAAGAGGTGGTAGAGGTACGGGGAGGAATGCACTTTCTTTCCCTGTGTGGAACTAAACAGAATTAAACCACTTGGAAATCTCTGCCAGATCTGGGACACTCTTGTGTCAACAGTTACAGTTGCATAAAGATTAAAAAGGGTTTCGAGAAACTGGAAAGTAAACTAAATTCCATAATAAGGTCCATATGGAAGATGACAAATTAAATAGCTAAAAGTCATTTATAAGAAGATTGGATTGCATGGTAAAAAGGAATTTTATTTTTAGTTTTTTAAAGAATTTCAGTTTTATAATAAATTGTTATGGGTGATAATAGTATTACATGTGTATTGGTTCACATGTGTTCCATGTCTGTATTCCAGATAAGTATGAAATTATGTGTGGGATTCCCTTCAAAATACTTGAGGGGTAGGGAAGAATGGGAGAAGGTAGATAAACTGATTGACAAAAAACATTGAATATTGTGGAAGCTGAGTGAAGGGTGCTTGGGATTAGTATACTACTCTCTCTCCCTGGGTATTTAAATTTCTAAATTAAAAAAAAAAAGATTTCAACAAGTCAACTGACAGAGAGTAGTGTCAGGCATAGGGAAGACACTCTACAAGTCTTTACTGCATCAGTGTACCTCTCCTCCTCATCTTTGATTTCTTATAGCACTTTGTGTTACTCTGGAGAGCCAATATACAGTATGCTTTCTAATATAATTGGATTGTAAGCTCTACTTAGTATTCCTATTTATTAGTCATTTATTTTTTTATCTCTTGCAAGGCCAGGCCCATAATTTCTCACATCATTTTTCACATTGTATATTCAGCACATCTAGTAGGCACTCAATAAATATTTGTTGAATGAATAATAGATAATACATACCGTTTGAACTGAAAGATATAAGTGTATAAGAAATGACATAGAGCAAATTCTTAGCTCTTGCTCCTGGTAACTATTTCTCCATTGGGGGAATGATAAAATATATTTTCCCCATATAATCTCACCATTTGTTAGTGCCTATAAATTTCTGAGAGCATGTGTAATTCTGGGGATAGCTTTGCTAAATCAAGGATTATTCTCACTTCTTTTTATCAGTCAAGAAAGGAATCACTGAAAATTTAAGGAAGGACGCATTTTTGGGGGGCAGTTAGAATTGCAATTCAGGAGACAAATTGAGGTAGAAGCCCAATTGTGTTCTGAGGAAGGCAAAGAGGGGGCAGAGTTATTAAGATGAACCAATGCAAGTGTAGTTCTCATTTAAGTCCTCTGTGCAAAACAGCGAATGAATTTAATTTAGTGGGGATTGGTTGGGTTTATATGAAAATGAGGGATTGAAGCTTGTTAAACTGAATTGGTTCCTTTAGAAGTGAAGAATGCTGATGATTCAGTTGCCATCGTGAGGGGGATGCCGAGTCCAGGCTGAGGGCTTTGTTGCTGGCTCGAAATTTCAAAAAGTTCATAGTTCCTTCAGTGAGGATGTGCATAAATTCTTCCTCTCCTTTAATGGCTTCCCGACCCTTTTTAAATGGAGACTCTCTTAGCTAGACGTGCTTGTTCCATCTTGGAATCTCCTTTTACACTTTCCTTAGGAAAGGACTGATTCAGGCTTCTGTGGAGGTAATGTTTAATGGTACTTTCTTGTTCCATTTTCTGTTCCTAGGTCTTTTCACTGAGAATCTTTGTAAACACAGGTGTATAAATAGAATTGTTTTCAATGAAAGGGAACCTTGCCCTTAGCAAGCCTCTGAACAGTTGCGTTCTGCACCTGCAGTAATAAAATTCGAGAAAGATAATGTATTGAATTTTAATCACGTGTTGCCTTGTTACATATTCACTGTTTAAAAATATTTACTTTATTGTGCAGTTGTTAGTAAAAGGGCAGTGTTGCCAATTAAGCCACTGAATGGCCTGGGGAGTGATTTTACACTGGGGAATGATTATAGTCTTGGGTAAAAATAGCAGACACTCAGGTTAAAGCGAAAGAATCTGGTAAACAATCTTGATGAAGGTTGGTCTCACTAGAAATGCGTGCATGTGTGTGTGTGTGTGTTTAAATTTATAGATGAGTTGGGTTTTTTGTCCAAGTACACAGAAGGGGATTATTTAGTCAATAACTTTGTATACGAACATTTTGATAATGTCAGTGTATTTAATAAAATTGAGCACTGGAGGAGAACAGAATTTGCCACTCAAAATATGCCCTTTTGGCATAAGAATTATCTTGAGCTGGTTATTTATTTATTTATTTTTATGAAAGAGCTCTGAAAGCCAAGTAAAAGTTACCCTTTTTAAGGGTCTTTAACATTTATAAGGGCAGCCTCCATTTGTAAGGATATTTCCCCTGTTTATAACAGGAAGAGGAAGTTGACTAAACCACTAGAAACTTATCAGTGAGAAGGCAAGGACGTAAATCTGCATACAACCATACCCTTGTTTACCCTATTTTGCCTGATAACCTACCATAACTGGCTTCCTCCACCCCCAACACCTTTTTGTCTTTAGCTGGAGATGGTATTTAAGGTGGTGGCTTGGGCCATTTTGGGAATGTACTCAGTTTTCCTGGGTATCTCCCATTTAAATAGCAGGTTTACATGATACTAAACTTGTGCTTGTTTTTCTCCTCTTATTCTGTCTTTTATTATAGTAGGGTTTCAACCAAGAATCTAGAGGTGTAGAGGAAAAATTATTATTTCTCCCTTATATTTCCAGTTTAACAGAGTTTCTAGAGCTTTTAGTTTTTTTAAATTTGACTTTTTAAAAATATTAATCTGACATTTAACATATTGACTGTTTCTACATTTATTCCTCTCAACAAGCTATTGCTTATTTCATAGAAATTATTTCAGTTATCTTTTTGAAGGGAATTATGGGAGGAAAGCAGATGTTATTCCTATCATCCACTTATTTTTACTGTATATTTTAATATCATTACATTATGTTTTGCTATGTTTTCTGGAAGGCCGTGGATATTTTCTTTATATTGGGGTACAGAGTTCTCTAACAATTTTCCAAAAGGTAGAGAATATAAGAAAATGAGAGTATCTGCTGTTCTTCATCCTCATAGGAAAAAAAAAGTGAAACTAAAAGTTAGATGTATGAATTTAGGTTACATATATATTAGAATTTTGGTTACATATATGTTAGAATTTTCAGAGTTTCAGCATAGTATAATGTGGGATTTTCCAAGCTTGCTTGTTCATAAGAATCTTCTGGGAGGGCCCCTTATGAGGGTAGATTCTTGGGTGCCTCAGTCCTACTAAATCAGAACTTTCAGGAAGATGAGCCTGGAATGCTTGTTAATCATAGAAATAGTAGGTAGTAAAATATTGCAACAGATCTAAAAAGTGATTTTTGTTAAATTGTCCTTAAGTCACTTTAGTTAAAAAAACAAAATTGAGTAAATTTTAAGATCTTATTGCCTTTATTCAGTGATTTATGAATCCAGCAGCAGCCCATCTAGCAAATAGAAAGGAGCTTAGAAGAGCTATAGAAGATGAAAGACATAGATGGAAGGAGGTGTGACATAGAATTCGTGCTAGCAAAGAGCAGATTGTTTGGGGCAAGGTCATCTTTCTTTGGGGGATAGGAGGGATCTATCAAGCAGATTACCTCACTAGTGCTGACCAGGAAATTCCAGACTGACTGGTTTAAGGATCCATTCTTGGGGAAGTATGAGAAGTATAATTAAATTCGGTATTAAGTCTCAGTTTGGTCACATGAGGCTTAGCACAAGTGATTCCATTTTGGTCCTGTTGTCTCTTTTTTAAAAACACTTTTAAATTCTTATGCATAGAAAGTGTGTTATGTATATGCAAATTATTTTTAATCTACATTGTTAACATTTGAAATGACCTAATAAGCAATCCACAGGCTATGGGAAGTTAACATTTGAAAGAGACAATTATCTGAATCTGCAAGAGAGGGTTTATTAACTAATATAAGTGATGTTAGACATAATTTTATATTGATGAAATAGCTTTCAAGATATGTGGGTTGGATGATGTACAGGCATCATCACTTTTGTATGGCTGGGGCAGAAAAATTAGGAGCATCCAGCAGTATAATCCTTCTGGACTAATATAGATATGTAGATTTGCCTTCAGTCCTTTTATCCTACCAGTTAAAGGAGGGGCCATTTCATGATTCAGCTAGACACTCAAATCTGCTAATCCTGCCTCCAGAATGCTATATATATATATTTTTATCTCTGAATCCATCTGTAACATGAGGCCCTTGTTGGAGAGCCCAAGGGCACGTGAGGACTTCATATAGCTTAAAGAACTGGGTTTGTGCCTCCTTGCTGTAGATGTTTATACACGTGATAGAATTCACTGTGAAGCTAATTTTGTTTTTCATATTTCACATAGTTTGGTAGTCAGTTTTAGAGAAGGACACTCTTAGCATGGACCTACCTTCCATCATTCGAGCTACTAAGTGTGTGATACTTAGAAAAAAATGTGACCAATTTTGAGTAACCACTCTTAAAAGATAAACTGAGGCATATACAAAATTTTAAGAGTTTACTTGAGCAAAAATCAATTTGAATCCAGCGGTGCCAAACTAGAAGTGATTCAGGACACTCTTCAGACAAGGAGCTGAGGGAAGGACATATAGAAAAGGTGCAGACACAAAGAAAGGAAACTATTTGATTGGCTATAGCTTAAAGGCTAGTTGGCTCTTTAGGATTGGTTGTCCATAGGGTCTTGCCTTACAACCATATGGCCTTTACAGGCTTAGGTTTTGGTTTGTTTATGTAGGCCATCCAGGCATTAGCACCACCTCAGTCTAGTGGCCTTCTTGTTTAATTAATTTGATACCATATAAGTTTATTTCAATTGACAAAAATCTGCTAGTTTCACCACAAGTTTTAAGGCTTGAAGGTCAAAATCTTAGAAAGTTTACTATTCATTTTTTCATCTTTGGTACCATATACTCACAAGAGCCAATTGTGCATAGCTTTTCCCAAGTTCATTGGTAGCTTGAAATAGAACATGGCAGGAATATTCACAAGTTGGCAAACTACAAAATCCTCTACAATTCCCTGAAAGCTGTTTGTTATATATGTACCAGCACACCACTGCCTGTAAGAAAGTACTGGCCTTTCATGGTCTGGTATTCATTCTGACACGTCTGTCCTCATGACTCACTGGATTTTAAGAAGTATTTAGAGTAGTACCCTTGAAGATAAAGGATTAACAAATGCTTAAAAAACACCTACATTTCTTGCTTGCTTTCCGGACTGCATTGCATTATTGGAAGAAGATGTGGAATACAATAAGGTAGAAGTACAGAATTGGACTGGGTATTTGGCACAAGAGGTTGGTTGAGACAAAATTCAGAGATAAAACCCAGATAACTGAGATAAGTGATGGAGCGGGATATAGAAACTAGGGTTCGTGGGGGCACCTGGGTAGCTCAGTTGGTTGCGCATCTGACTCTTGATCTCAGCTTAGGTCTTGATCTCAGAGTCCTGAGTTCAAGCCCCCATGTTTGGCTCCACGCTCCCCTCCCCGCAAAAAAATAGAAAAAAGAAGCTAGGGTTCCTGTATTGATTTCCAGAAGCATCTCTTAATTTTCTTGTGGTAATAAAGACCGGTAACATCCTTAGTGTTCTTTTGGTGAATGTTCTTGAATTAAAACTTTTATTTTGAGATATTTACACTTGCAGTTATAAAAAATCATACAAAGATCTCATATGCCATTTATTCATCTCCCTCAATGGTAACGTTTAACAAAACTGTAATGCATCATAGCCATGATATTGACATTGATACAGTCAAGATATAGAACATTTCCATCACCACAGGGAAACCTCCTAATGCCCTTTTATATCATACATTCTCCTCACCACAACTCCCTCCTTAATGACAGTAGGCAACTATTAACGTGTTCTTCATTTCTGTAATTTTGTCAGTTCAAGAGTGCTATATGAGTGGGATAATAGAAAATTTAACTTCTGGGATTGGCTTTTTTCACTCAGCATAATTCTCTGGAGTTTCACTGAGGTTATTGTATGCATCAGAAGTTCATTTTTGGGGCACCTGGATGGCTCAGTTGTTAAGCATCTGCCTTCCGCCCAGGTCATGATCCTGGAGTCCCTGAATCGAGCCCAGCATTGGGCTCCCTGTTCAGCGGAGTCTGCTTCTCCCTCTCTCCCTCACCTCGCTTGTGCTGTCTCTCACTCTCTCTGTCTCTCTCTCAAATAAAATCTATGGATGTATTGCAGTTTATTTAATCTTTTACCCATTGAAGGGCATCTGGGTTGTTTTGGCTATTACAAATAAAGCTGTTGTAAACATTGGTGTCCAGGTTGTTTTGTGCATGTAAGTTTTTACTTCTCTGGGATAAATGCCCAGGAGTGCAATTGCTGGTCAGATGGTAATTACATTTCAGTTTTTTTAAGAATGTGCTAACCTTTTTAGAGTGCTTATACCATTTTACATTCCTTCTAGGAAAGTATGAGTGATCCGGAGTGTCTGCCTCCTCAACAGCATGTGGTGGTATTACTAGTCTTTATTTTGGCCTTTTTTTGTAGGTGTATAATGATATCTCATTGTGGTTTTAAGGCATTCTTACTGGCTAATGCTGCTGACATCTTTTCATGTACTTATTGCCACCTGTAGATTCTCTTCCTTGGCATGCCTCTTTGTGTCTTGTCCATTTTCTAATTCGATTTTTTTTTCTTCCTGAGTTTTGAGAGTTTTCTATATATTCTACATACTAGTCCTTTTGTCAGTTATGTAGCTTATAAATGTTTTCTCCTGGACTATAGCTTGTCTTTTCATCCTTATCACACGGTTGGTTTTTTTCTTTTTGTAGAGCAATGTTTTAATTTTGATAAATTCTTTTTGTTATTTTTTTTCCTTTTAATGAACTGTGCTTTTGGCATCAAGTCTAAGAATGCTTTGTTTAATCCTAGATCCCCAAGCTTTTCTCCTGTTTTTTTTTTTCTAAAAGTTTTATCTTTACACTTTATATTTTAATCTGTGATCCATTTTGAACTACTTTTTGTATAAGGAATGAGACTTCGATCGAATTTCATTTTTTAGTTTATGTATGTCTCATTCTCTAGCATCATTTATTGAAAAGGTGATTTTTGTTTTGTTTTATTGTTTTTGGCATTAAATTGCTTTAACATTTGTGTCAAGAATCAGCTGGGCATATTTGCGTGGGCCTGTTCTGGCTTCTTTATCCTATTCCAATTTCGTTGATACCTGCTCTCTACTTTTGCCATCCTTCTACTTCCTTAGTGTTTATTTTGTTCTTTTTTTTTTTTTTTAATTTTATTTATTTATTTGACAGAGAGAGACAGCCAGTGAGAGAGGGAACACAAGCAGGGGGAGTGGGAGAGGAAGAAGCAGGCTCATAGCGGAGGAACCTGATGTGGGGCTCGATCCCAGAACGCCGGGATCACGCCCTGAGCCGAAGGCAGACGCTTAACGACTGCGCCACCCAGGCGCCCCTATTTTGTTCTTCTTTTTCTAGGTTCTTGAAGTGGGAGCTTAAATGATTTATTTTAGAATTTTTCTGTTTTCCACTATTCAGTTTTTGTTGTAAATTTCTCCCTCAGCACTATATTAGCAGTCTCCCACAAACTGATATGTTGTATTTTCATTTATATTTAGTTCAGTGTATTTTGAATTTCTCTGAGACTTCCTCTTTTACCTATTTATTATTTAGAAGTGTGATGTTTGGTTCTAGGTGTTTGTAGATTTTCCAGTTACCTTTCTTTTTATTTATTTATTTATTTATTTATTTATTTATTT
>NW_024426996.1:19577983-19578513 GCF_017311325.1 Ursus maritimus | reverse complement strand
TTTATTTATTTATTTATTTATTTATTTATTTATTTTTTAATGATTTTTTATTATATTATGTTAGTCACCATACAGTACATCCCCGGTTTCCGATGTAAGGCTCGATGATTCATTAGTTGTGTATAACACCCAGTGCACCATGCAATACGTGCCCTCCTTACTACCCATCACCGGTCTATCCCATTCCCCCACCCCCCTCCCCTCTGAAGTCCTCAGTTTGTTTCTCATAGTCCATAGTCTCTCATGTTTCATTCCCCCTTCTGATTACCCCCCTTTCTTTATCCCTTTCTTCTCCTACCGATCATCCTAGTTCTTATGTTCCATAGATGAGAGAGAGCATAAGATAATTGTCTTTCTCTGAGAGACTATGGACTCTGAGAAACAAACCGAGGGCTTCAGAGGGGAGGGGGGGGGGGAATGGGATAGACCGGTGATCGGTAGTAAGGAGGGCACGTATTGCATGGTGCACTGGGTGTTATATGCAACTAATGAATCATCGAACTTTACATCAGAAACAGGGATGTACTGTA
>NW_024426996.1:19556315-19573119 GCF_017311325.1 Ursus maritimus | reverse complement strand
TTTCCAGGCTTTTGTTCTCTGGCGGCTTTCCCTGGCGGTTTGCTGTGCCTCTTCTGAGAGTCAGAGCAGCAGCGGCCAAATTTCAGCCTCTGTCACAGAACAGAGGGATTGCGGCCTGTTCTCTACTAATGTTCTGGCCACTTTAACTCTGTTTCTGTTGGTGCTGCTCAACCCTGCAGCTTCCCGGGATGTGCGCCCCACACCCGGCGTCCCAGCCCTCACTTCCAGGGCCGGCGCGTCTCTGTCCTTTGTGTTTCTAATGCCGCCAGCCGCCAGCCGCCCCGCGCGCGCTCCCGGATCTCCCGGTCTCAGTCTGGATCCAGTGAGCGCACCGGGATTCCGGGGTTCCGCGAGATGCCTGGTGGCGCGCGCACCGGGCTCACGGTCTCAGTCTGCTGTTCTGCGGGTGCCGCCGCTGAGCCCGCCCGCTCCCCGTGCAAGTGGCTACCGCTCCCGGGCGCCCACGGCGCGGCTCCCTCCCCTTCCGTTTATCTTCCGATATCTGTGCACAGTTTCATGGCTCCCCGCTTCGTACCTCAATACTCAGCACTGGAGATGTTCATTTGTAGAGATCCAGATGCGTCTTCCTGCGTCTCAGGCTGGTTCGTGTTTGTTTAGGCTGGTCTGGTACCTATCCAGCTCGACTCGGAGGACCGGCTGAAAACGGTGTCTCCTACTCCTCCGCCATCTTAACTCCTCCCCCTCCAGTTTCCTTTCTTATTCTAGTTTAATTATTTTGTTGGAGAACACACTGCATATGATTAAAGTTCTTTAAAGTGTTGAGTTTTTTATGGCTCAGAATATAGTCTATCTTGGTATATATTTTTAAGGCACCTGAAAAAAATGTGTATTCTGCTGTTGTTGGGTCGAATGTTCTATAAGCATTGAGATTTTTGTTTGTTGATGGTGTTGTTAAATTCTTCTATATCTTTGCTGATTTTCTTTCTTTCTTTCTTTCTTTTTTTTTTTATCAGTTGTTGAGAAAAGGGTGTTGGAGTCTCCAAATATACCTTCCAATTTACTTATTTTTCCTTTTCTAGTTGTTTGGGATTTACGTAATTTGCAGCTCTGTTGTTTGGTGCTTTTAGAATTGTTATGTCTTGGTCGATTTACTCTTTTATCACCAGAAAATATGTTTCTCTGTTTCTGGTAATTTCTTTGCTCTGAAGTCTGTTTTTTTATCTATTATTAACATAGCCACTACTGTGTTCTTTTGGTTAATGTTGCATGATCTATCTTTTTCCACCATTTTAGTTCTTGCTGGCCTGTATTGTTATGGTTGAAGAGGTTTATTATAGATTTCATATAGTTAGTCCACAGTGATTAATCCACTCTTCCAGTCTTTGTCTTTTAATTGATATATTTAAGACATTTGTATATAATGCATATATTGATATGTTAGGTTTAAGCCTGCCGTTTTACTTTTGTTTGTAGTTTTGTTTCTTATATTCTTTTTCCTGTTTTCTTGTGTATTTCTTGAACATTTTTTGGAATTCCATTTTGATTTATCTGTATTGTTTTGGAGTGTGTTTTTTTACATAACTTTCTAGTGGTTGCTCTCAATATTAACCATATATACACAATTTATCACAGTCTGCTGTTGTGATCATTTTTATAGTTTGAATGAAATATAGAACTTACCTACTTTTTAAACAAAGGATCTTATCCTTTGTTTATGTTTGTCTTATATATCTTCTCTACATACATTTAAATCCATCAGATAATGTTACGATTTTTGCTTCAGCCATCAGTTACCTAATAGCTGACTGACTTCTTGCTTCATTCTGATGTAACTAGTACTCAACTAACCCACTTACTGCTTATAAAATGTAAATTGCAGGTGACTTGCTATAGATGGGGTAATACCAATGCCCCTCAGCTGAGCTCAGGAACTATAAAATAGTTACTATCCTTGGTAGAGCCTGGGGTATAGGAGTAGGGTCAAATTCAGTGGGGATCCGGGCAATATTTCAGTTCTTGTAATTTTTTTTTCTCAGAAAATCTCTTTCACATCTTGTTTGGGTTATGAACTGTGAGAAATTTGGCATTCTTTACCAAAAAAGTACAAAATCTATTCCAAAAACAAATATAATGTTTTAAAATTTTGTTTTTTAATATTTGTACCCTTGCTTCAGGGTTCCTGCTAAAGCTCATAGTGTCTGCAAAATGTAGAGGAAAATTAGGAGGAACAATTGTAGAAAAAGGTGCTGTTCCTCAGGGCTATTACAGCCCACCATATGTGGGTTGAATTTTCTACCCTCAACCTCAGCAGGATCCCTCTCTGCTGGGGGCAGGGGGAGCTCATGGCCTCACTATTATCTGTGACCCTGCCTTGCCCCTCCGGATTCTCTCAAGTAATTCAGAGATAATGCTTCTTACGTAGGAGTATGTAAAATTGTCTGTTTTATTCTAAAGAAATTTTCTAAGGCATCTGCTCAGATGTATCATTTTTCTTTTATTCTGATACCTCATTTCTTTCCAGAGGAATAAAATGTAAAGTCAATGTAGATTTATTTCTATTCAAAATTCAGTATTAATAAAAGCAATTGTAGCTCTTAACCATGCTCATCATAGTAATTTTCAACAAGAGGTAACAGGTATTTTGAGGAAACGAAGACTTCATGGTCAAAAGAAGTTAAGAAAGTGCTACCTAGTCTATCCTATTTTTGCATATTTATATAGTGACAACTCTCAAAAGTTATGAGGTAAAGAAATTCCTGGATTACTTTGTTTAATCTAGCACTTAGCTACATAATTCTACATAATTTAATACTCCGAGTTTATTTAACTTCATAATCCCTCTTTAATGTATTTTATTTTATACATATCACCAATTAATAACTTAGTCTGTTAATACCTATTGAAACCAATTTTAGCTTGGGAAATAAAAATTAAAAGTAATTATTGGTGCTTCCATTGTGTAGGATATTATAGTATGCACTGATGTAATTAATCTTCCAAACTTTTTAGAGATAATCACAAATCTTTAATTTTACTGTTTTCATCTTCTCTGTAGGAACTATTTTCTTAAGCCCCATGACCCCTTTCAGGTCCCAAAATTGGGTATGGCATTTTGTGTAAGATGTGTGCATTTCTGTGGAAAGGGCTCATTGCTTTAAAACCAGATCTTCAGAGAGTTATGTGACCCATAAAAGATTAAGACCCACTCCTCTCCAGGAAGAAGTTGCCACCATTAATACTGTTTGTCCTTTTCCAAATCAAGGTACTGCATTAAATGGGCAATTAAGGAATTTAAACAAGATAGGAAGATACATTATAATATATTGGTGAAGGATTTAATACATTTTATTTTATTTCTACTACCTGTAATGTTTAGAATTTGTATAGAAGGGAAGAGGAAGTCCTACTCCTTATTTGTTTATATTTAATAGCAGATTTAAACTTTATTTTTCATGATCACATCAGATTTCTGATGTGTTTTTCAGTCTGCTTATATTAATTCACAAATGAATATTAAATAGCTACTATTTGCCATATAGTAGATACCATAAAAAAAAGTCTATTGGGTGATTTTTAAAGGATAGGTCTTAACTTGAACTTGACATTTCTCAGAAGATACTTAGTAAAGTTAATATGGGAGACAACTGTCTACTGCAGAAGCCAGTGGTCTAATAAACATATAACAAATTAAAAGGATGAAATTTTGGCAGATTTTGTTGAGAAGCGCTACAAGTGACTCCTGTTCTTGTTACTTCTCACATCGATTCTGATGCTGTTCCTTGGCTCGGTATTGCAGTTACTCCCATTAATGACTGTTCTTTTTTTGTAGTTTGATTTTTTAATTCCACAACATTTTTACTTTCATTCTGCGACCATTCTTGTTCATCCGACGTCTTGTTATAAAAAGCTGTATGGTACATTAAAAACAGGTAGGGACTGTCCTTTATCTGTATTCTTTAAAGGGATTTGGGAAGGACTTAGGTCACAAGGTATAATTTTAATAACTTAAGTAATGTGCATAGCAGTGGGGAATGGCTGGTGGGGCAGAATCTGAAACCTTGATCTAAATCACATCATATTTTAACCAGCTGAATGAATTACTTTAAGAAAATAATGTACTGTTGTAGTAACATACGAAGAAAATGTTTCCTTGGGAGGAAAGTGACCTAATTATGGTAAAAATATTTAAGCAGAAACAATACTGCATTCTTTTAAAGTGAAATCATGTATGGAGGTAAACTAGTATTTCCAGAATTATTGACACTCTATACACAATGTATATATTTTTCTTGGCCTTAAACTTTTTTTTCCCCATTAAATCAGATTCATTGCATTTGGCAAGATTTTCAGAAGGAGCATGAGGTTATTTGTGGGATGAGTATTTGACAGTTCACACAATGTACAGTTCAGAGTTCAAAGTTGAAATTACAGTACTGTTTTTTTTTTTTTTTTTTTTTGGACAAGAATTCACTC
Organism: Ursus maritimus; assembly: GCF_017311325.1. Taxonomy (NCBI): domain Eukaryota; kingdom Metazoa; phylum Chordata; class Mammalia; order Carnivora; family Ursidae; genus Ursus; species Ursus maritimus. The sequence continues at coordinate 19,568,685 of NW_024426996.1, read as the reverse complement.
TGGCAAATCGCCTAGGAAAATTCTGGTAGGTTTCCATGTATCCCACCCAATATTCAACAATAGTATAAAATCAGTCATCAACTGGGACTAATTGCTCTAGAGTTATTTATCTGAATAAGATGACTCTTCATTAGCTTTGTTGAAACAATAGGATACATTTAATTGAGACACTCAAGTACTGTTTTGCCTAAAAATTGGAACAAAAGTATACATGCTAAATTTGGATCTGAGAATATGAAATATCTTTCTGTTATATTATAATTTACATTATTTGTGAGATAATAGTTATAGAAATACCTTACATATACATTTCAGTAAAAATCTAGGAACTTCCCATTAATATTTCTGCTTTAATTGTCCTTTAATGACATGTTACTGGTACATTCTTAGTATGCCATCAACATTTTTCAGTTGTTAATTTATTTTGATGGTTATGGTGTTGAAATTTTATGTCATTGTGAACTATAAACTCTATGTTATGGAAGTTTTATGCCACATTCGGATAGGCTAGACTCAGATTGATTATTATACTGTGCGTCTAAAATTTGATCTTAGGAGTATGAGTAGACTATGAAATGTTGAATAACTAATGTGATTCTACTGGAGTTCTCCAGTGGTTTTTAATAGAATTAAGTACTGCTTTTTGAAAGAAGTTGATTTGGGATTAAGAGTTGTAATTTGTAATGTGTCATTGTAAAACATTTTGTAAAGTGGCCATATTTGTAAAAGTGCGAGATTTAGGTAAAAGAAATAGTATGGATGCTAAAGCAGAAATTAGGAATGCAAATTTTTATGTTTTATTTACAAGCTTTTCTTTTGTATATACTATCACACTCTCTGAATTTTGTATTTATATTGGTGCCATCTACAGTCTGAAGCTTTATAGCAAAGTTGTACGTTTTTTTCACCTAACTTTGCATCCACTACCATCAGAAAATGTTTTCCATTTTATTTTATTTTGGACTTTTATATTTATATGCATAACTGAGATTCATTCATTTATTGATGTACATTGAATATGAATTATGTACCAGTCACTGTACTAGTCCCTCAGAAATTATTAATGACTAAGATAGAGAAAAATTCCTGCCCTATTGGTGTTTACATTACAGCAGGAGAGAAGACAATAAAGAAAACAAGCACATCCTGTGCCCAATTCTCAGACCTCCTCTTACTTGACTTGCTGGTCTCTTTTTCTACCTTGCAACACTTTCTTCGCTCAGCTTTGGAATTTTCCCAGGTTTTCTTCTCTGGCTGTTCATTCTCTATTTCCTTTGCTGGTTCCTTCTCATCTTTTCCTGTTGAAGTCCTTGAATTTTTTCTGCTTCTCTTCTTTGCAGCCCTGTTGATTGTATTTATTCGTATGACTTTAAGTCCACTCTCTGCTCTGACAACTGCATACTCATTAGTCTCCAACTCAGAGCTCTTCCCTGGTCTGCAGATCATTATCAAACTGCCTACCCATGTGTCTTCTTGAGTATGTGATACATATAAGTCCTGCATGTCCCTCCTAAATCAGCTTGTCCCACAGGCTTTTTCATTTCACTAAAGGCTAATTTGTTTTTAAGATTTTATTTACTTATTTGAGAGAGAGAGAGAACACTAATTGGGGGTAGGGGGAGCAGAGGGACAGGGAAAAGCAGACTCCCCCCTGAGGAGGGAGCCCACGGTGCTTGACCCCAGGACTGAGCCACCCAGGCATCCCTGTAGCCCAGTTTCTAAGAGTTATCATTCACTTCTCTTACTCTTCTAACACATCTCTCATCCATAGTCTTTTTGATCTCATTACACCTCGTTTCCCCAACTCAGCCATTGTAGCCTCCTTGCTGTTCCTCCAATACTCCCCACAGGATCCAGCCTTAGGACCTTTTGCTGGAAATCTTGTCTCCCAGGTATTCTCATGCCTTGCTCTCTCACATTTTTCATATTTGTTTCCAAACTCACCTCAATTGAGAACTTCCCTGACCAGTCCATTTAAAAATTACACCTCCTTTCCCCTATAGCTGTTGTCTCTTCCTTATTTGTTTCTTGCTAAGTTTTTCTTCACTGCATTTATCAGTAACATACTATATATTTTACTTACTCTGTGCTTACTGCAAGCTCCTCTCCCACTACAGTGTGAACACGATGGGCAGAATTTCTTATCTGTTTTGTTCAGTACCTGGAATCTTACCTGGCATGCAGTATCTCCTAAATGAGATGTCGGGCTCTAGTAGCAGAGGAACCACATCTCTGTGGGGTTTTCTCCCTTCTTCCTTACTACTTCCTTTCCCTTTCCCTTTTCCTTTTCCTTCCTTCCTTCTCTCTCCTGCTCTTCTTTTTCCTCCTCTTCTTCATTTTTCTTAACAGGCTTCGGAAGCCCTGAGTTAGGGCCATTTTTTTCTCCCCTAACTCTCTATTTAGATTGGTAGCCACTTGATTATGTGGAAAATCTGTGTCTAGTCTTCCTGAGGTGTTGGCTGCCTGGACATCATAGAGAAGCCTTTTAACCTTTAGGGTCACTGCCCATTAACCCTACAGTTTGATTTTTGCTGCTCACAGCACAGTACCCATTGAATGCCATTGATTTGTGGCTGCAAAATTTCTTCTGTTTTGGGAGTGGCTCATTCCTGTAGTGAGTGTCCCAGCTACCAACGTGGCTCTGGACGGCCCTCTGTTACTTTCCATGATATTGTGCGCTACATTCACAGAATCATTTATTGTTTGCTATGGCAGTAAATTATAAGCTCTGTGAGGATAAGGACATTTCTTGAATATCAAGGCCTAGAATAGAGCCTAGTTCACAAGAAGAACACAATAAGTATTTGTTGAATGAAGGAAGGGATGTCTGAATCTCACTTATAAGTATAGATAGAAAAATCTAAAAGCAAATAAACATGGAAAGTATTTTATAATAAAATATTGGGAATTAGCACTGAGTTCTTCTTTTCATTTGTTACATGTGTGCTATTTCTAAGAGTCTTTGTAGTTTTTTGCACAAAGTTTCTGGTTCTTATACAGTGTATATCCCATTTTTAAAAATATACTTTTGTTCATGTTAATGGGAATCTGGAATGGTACAGAGGGAAATAAGTATGGCTTGCTTACCATCTTTCCCAGAATATTTTCATCAATGTTTATTTGTAATAAAGATGTTTCTCAGCTTTTTTACTCATCTGATATGTCTGATAAAGCACTAAATGTTGGTCCACTCCCAAAGAACAAAAATCTACTCCTACCAAAAGTATGTAAAAAGTACTGCTCTTCGTGTGGCGTGGCAAAGATTGAGCAGTTGTTTTCCTATACCTGTTGTCCTTAATTTATGCTGTTCATTTGTCAGTTCTCTGCAAAACTATAGAGAAAAAAAGAGTTATAAAAGGCTAAAGATGTGTAATTTCTCCTCAGGTATTATTTCATAGAATCAACATGGATATGTCATGTACCTGAGTGATTAAAACAAGCATTTTGTATGTAGGTAGAGAAATCATTTCCCTTGATGAGTGGACAGCCTTCTAGATTATGTAGCCTACTGTCGATGGCTTTGTATTCCTAGAAATGATGTGTGGTGATGGATAAATTCTGCTTCTAGAAATGGAAAAGTAGAAAAGAGAAATATTTGTGGAAAAATGAAAACAGTGTCTTCACTATAAATGAATTTTTTTATTCTTCATGTAAAATGATTTTTATAGTTGTAAACAAATAGTTCACTTATTTGTCACTGATTTAATTTACTTAAAAAACATTCCAATTTTAAGCAAATAATTACACGTCACAATTTCATGCTAAATATGTAATTACTTTAAAAAATGTGTAATAACTGTTTACTAAAATCTTAAGTATGGAGTATTTGATTACCAGTTTGGTATAATATAAAAATTACATGAATAAATACTAAGTAATTCATTTGCCCTTAGACTTTCTAAAACGAAGATAATCAATTTTTATGTTTTATTTGAAATTATAAAACTATTTTAAGAAAAAAATTTTAATTTAGAAAAGTTTTTTTTCAGTACAATCATTGGAATTTTGTTCAATTTTGTCTTGATTATTATATTTGTCATTTACATATTATATTATTTATTATTTGTGTATTATTCTTTTATACCTTTATTAGATGTATCCAATGCTTTGTATTGCCAATATCATCAGGTAAAATCCTGCCAGCGTCTTCTATTTTAGGACCAAATGTTGTACTTTTTTTTTTTTTTAAATCTCTTTGGTGTCTTAACACAATTATGGCCCTTATGACAAGTGCTCAATCAATATTTGTTAATTGGTCAGTTCATTCATTCTTTCATTTAACAATTATTTATCAGATGCCTATTATGTACTAGACATTTGATGCAAAAGGTTAGCTATAAATTTACACCTCTTTGTACCAAAATTTATATTTTGGATGGTACACCTTGTAAAATATATTATCAGTATCATTAAACCAGCAGCTACTCTTAAAAAAATGTTCTGGTCAACTTAGTTCTTATTGCCATAAATGTTGGTTCACAATATACCAACATGTTAGATCCAAATAAATAATGTTACTTGTTTTAAGGTTATAGCAAGTACTATTTTTTGTTCCCTAAAATCCATGCTCCCCTTCTCTTATAATGAAAGGACTCCTCTTCTGTAACAGGACATGTGGCTACAGAGTGACTATGTTTCCTCTGTTAACGCATTTCAAACCTACGTCCTAACTAAGTCAGGATTTGGTACCAGAAGTAAGATGCATAAAGTGACATAACCTAGATATGTGGGATAGTATGTTTGGCAATTGGGAGGCAGGAGGCAGAGACTCAAATATTGGAAAGTGGATTAATTCCTGATATGCTGAGACAGAGCAGTGATATAACTATTGTTTGCAGTGTTTTAAAAGGCAGACCAGATGGTAATGGAGGCCATAAATAACACTAGGGGAAATCATAGGAAAGCTGCAGAATCTTGATATGTGTTGGCTGCTTCTTGCTGTCCCAGCAAAATCTTATGACAGAGATGAACTCAAGAGTTAACCAGTCTGCAAGCAGAGGTGAAAAGGAATACAGTTCTCTTAAGAAAGACTCTTTGTGCCAGGTTAGCAAAATAATTTCGCTGAGAGTCCTTTAATTTGAGGTCTTTAAGGGTTGAAAAAGTCAACTCCATCCGTACTCCAAACCAAAGTTATAATTGGTAACTTCAAAGCCAGTACCCTAGTAGAAGATAAGCTCAATGCCCTGCCAGATTTGGGAGCCAGTCCAGAGGCAAAATCAAATTAAAGGTATTGCTTTTCCACCCAAACAGAATCGTTCAGATAGCCTGGATGTAGCTTACATCCAGAGAAGGGGTAAGCAAAGCACACAAAGTAATAAGAAAAAGACAAGCATCTTTAGGCTTAAAGACTACATCTAGATTAGATCTTTGGCTATAGTTACTTACATATGGAACTAATCCAAAACAAATTGCCTGGAAGCTTGCTAAGGTTTTGAGGGAATTGTATGGCTAAAGAACAACAACATGGCCTGCAAAAACCTATAATTGTTCAACCTCTTAGGAAATCCCTGGGCTGCCCAATCTGGACCAAAAAGGATCAAGTTACAAAAGCACTGCAGTCTCCAAGAGGAGCAATTTTTGTAATACCTACTTGATTCATGGAAAGGGAGGACAAAAAAGATGGGAAAGCACCTTCCAGAGGATAGAACCAAAGGTTTTGGAGGAAAATGGACATTTCCTCCCAGAAAGCAAAATCTGGGACTTCCAGATGAGACTATCCAAGGTACTTACTCCATTGTTGGCTCAGGGAATATTTGTAACTCCAGCGTAGTAGGATTTGATTATTGTCATAGCCCAGTAATTGCTATGTGTTTCTCAATCTCCTTTTGCTCAGTAGGAGCAGTTTAGTTTGCCATATCTACTTTCTTCATAAACCTTGAGTATTGACTGTGTTGGGGCAGGTGAATCTATGTTTTAGTTTACAGGTTGCCAAACCATGAAGCTCAACATCTCTGTTTAATGGAATGGCCTATGCATTATCCAGTGAGGAGAGACTTTTAGCTGGGTGCATTAACCCGTGGGACTTCAGAATCTTCTCCTTTGTCATCAATATATTCTAAGTGAAGTAGAGAGGTTGGGATGAATATTTGGGTTGTCACATGAATAGACTGTGACAAATAATGCTAGTTGTACTCAAATTTCCATTCTTTCCCTCTTTAACAGAGACACAGCCTTTGATTTTTAGTTATGTGCAGGACTTCTAAAAATAATATAGGCTTCCATACCTTCTTTGCCATTTGGTGTGGCCACATGATTAATATCTGGCCAATGGGATGTAAGGGGACATGGTGGGTGCCAAATCTGGGATGTTTTTAAAAGGAAAGTGTGTTGCATTTCTGTCACCCTTCCTCTGTCCCAGTTTTTGGAACATAGTTAAGGTAGTGAGCTATCTTGGTACAAGAAATAAGGTTGATTTGGGGAGGAGGGTAGAGCAATAAGATAGAAGCTTTTGTCCTTGGGTAACTTTGTGTAGCGGAGCCACCACACTAGCCCTGTACTGCCTACCTCAAGAGTATTGCACAAGGGAGAAATAAGCTTTTATTACACTGAGAGTGTTGATATTTTGAGTCTTGTATTATGCAGCTATTGCTGTGTAACAAACAATATAAAAATCTCAGTGGCCTATAAAAATAAGCATTTATTTCTTGCTCTTGATTTTAAGGGTTGGCTGGAACAGCTTTCTTTCATACTTCAGGTTGTCTGGTAAATTGTGCTTCATATATCTCTCATTCTTCTCCTGGGACCATATAAGTACCCAAAGTGTAATAGGGGTGTGTGTGTGTGTGTGTGTGTGTGTGTGTGTGTTGAATGATGTTTCTAAGGGCAATTTAGTATTGTATTGAATGGAAGTAAATGGCTGTATCATTGCTAATACTGGTACCTATTAAAAATCCTGTCATTTTGCCATCTTTCTATAACTGTCAGAGGTCTGGCATTTTACCCTACTTGCAGACTGTTAAGTTAGCCTGCTGGCCAGGACCAAGACTCCTGAGTCAGAGATGAAGGACAATGTATTATTTACAGCATCAGCAACAAACAGAGTATTAGCATTTTTTGCACCTGTTCTCTGAGTCCCAGTTCCCAGGGAACTGTACAAATAGGGTGAATTCATATCTGCACGTTCAGTGAGTTCCATTACAGGAGAAGAATCCTGAGTATAGAGAACCCCAATTTTTCTCTAATCGAAAGTAAGTATGTCTGCATTTTGCTCTGGAGGAGAGACACTGTATCTTACAAAGTTGGAAGCAAACCTACCTTTTAGTCCAGAGGTAGATACCATATCTTCCAAGGCTGTTCACTATACAAACATACTTGAAAAGATATTCTGGAATAAAGGACAGTCAGGATCTTTGCTAACAATACCTGTAGAAATAAGAGAGCTGTGGAGAATTGTCTCCCAAACAACTCTTGCCTTTTTTGTTTACTTATCTGACTTGGTGTCTTACAGCTGACAGCACTGTTGTCATTTTCCCCATTCTGGCTCCAGTTACACCGTTTTCTCTAGGCTTTCTTCTCACTCCTTTGACTTTTTATTCATTCTTCCCTTCATTTATCAAATAATGTTTTGAGTAGGTAATAAGCTACAGGTAGTCTTGTAGGCTTTGAGAAGTAAACAACAGAAAAAGCACCTTTGTTTTCAGGCTAATTGGAGAATTAGGTAATAAATAAGATAAATAAATGAAATAATACATAGTATGTTAGATGGTGGCAGCAGCTGAAGAGAAAAATAATGTAGAGGAAAGGAAGAGGGGAATAGGGGTTTAGGGTAGGCTGCAGTTTGAGAACAAGAGCTGAGAAAGTAACATGTGAATACCAATGTGAAGGAAGCAAGTAAATCTTGAGGCTATTTGGGGTATCCTGGAAGGAAGAAGTCTAAGAAAAGCTAACAGGAAATGCAAGGCCTTGAGTCTGGAGTCGGCCGCCTGTGTCTGAGGAACAGCAGAAAGGCATTGCTGCTTTTCTGTTTTATGCCCAGCTTCCAAAGGTCATCCCAACTCTGACAATATAAATTTAATTTTTTTCTTCTACAAATTTTGGTTTAGTAAAATCTTATCAATACTGTATTTGATACCAAATAAGGGAATAGAAAGTTGCCCTTTCAAATAATGCTATTAGTAAATACACTAACATTCATATGGAATGTAAGAGAGACAGCGTGAATCCAGATGGTTAGTAATGTAGGAAAGATGTCAGGGTTTGAAGCTGATGGCTAAGAAAGAATTGTTGAGATGTCTTTGGTGTGAAAAGACGAAAAGATGGTTTTGTTGAAGCTCGGGGACAGGGACAGGACCCGTGGGCAGAAAGAGTTGTGGGAGGTCTTGAGGAGTGGCCCATTATATACTTTCAAGTTGGGGAGGGGGTTACGGACAGAACAAACTGCCAAGGTATTTTGGAAACAAGGTTTCTAGGACCCTTAGGGGACTAGCTATTGTTGGGAAAGGTCATTTATTATTGTTTAGTAAATCCTCAGTCATGAGGCCCTTCAGATGTATATCAGGGTGCCATATGCTTGGAGGGTGATTCCTAACTTGTTTGGGGGGGGTAGAGAAAAAGGAAGTCCCCAAAGGAATTTCTGTATGTTTAAAGTTAGACTCACAGGATCCCGGAGGGTCAGGCTAAGATTGCCTTTTGCCCTTAGTAAAGTGTCAACACGGAGGCAGCTGAGCTCCCGGAAAAAGGTCACTCTGCCTATTTCAGGGACTTGTCAGTGGGCTGTAAGTAGTAAGGAAATGTAATCATTTGTTGCCTTTGTTTCCAACATCAATTAGTACATCAGAATTTCATTGCAAATGTATCATTCCATACAAGTGGTAACCATACTTAACATGACACTGCTTCTCTGAAGATGAATGCTTAGAAGAATATTTATTTCACAGAAGCTCTATATCAAACTACAGAGAATAAAATGTTCAAAGTGATAAAGGAATGAATACTTGAAACAGATAAAATACTTGGAAAACACTAGATATCTTTGGGCACTAAAGGTTATGTTTGGTCGCAGGAAAGTATATGTGATTTCTGTCAAGAGTTATTTTTAAATTCTAGGTTTCAGGAATACATTATTTAATTAACATTAGAGATGCTTACATAATGTTCATGTTTACCTGTAGATCTGCAGTCCATATTAAAAGACATTCTAAATATGGTGAGTTTAAGAAAATCCAAGCTGTTAAACGAGACCGAAGAAAGAGAAATTAGGGAATCCATCCCATTTACAATAGCACCAAAAACCATACGTTACCTTGGAATTAACTTAACCAGAGACGTAAAGGACCTATATTCTAGAAACTATAAATCACTCTTGAAAGACATTGAGGAAGACATAAAAAGATGGAAAGATATTCCATGCTCATGGATCGGAAGAATTAACATAGTTAAAATGTCCATGCTACCCAGTGCAATCTACACTTTCAATGCTATCCCGATCAAAATACCGAGGACATTTTTCAAAGAACTGGAACAAATAGTCCTTAAATTTGTATGGAACCAGAAAAGGCCCCGAATCTCCAAGGAACTGTTGAAAAGGAAAAACAAAGCTGGGGGCATCACAATGCCAGATTTCGAGCTGTACTACAAAGCTGTGATCACAAAGACAGCATGGTACTGGCACAAAAACAGACACATAGACCAATGGAACAAAATAGAGAGCCAGGAAATGGACCCTTGGCTCTTTGGGCAACTAATCTTTGATAAAGCAGAAAAAAACATCCGGTGGGAAAAAGACAGTCTCTTCAATAAATGGTGCCTGGAAAATTGGACAGCTACATGCAAAAGAATGAAACTTGACCACTATCTCACACCATACACAAAAATAAACTCCAAATGGATGAAAGACCTCGATGTGAGACAGGAATCCATCAAAATTCTAGAGGAGAACATAGGCAGCAACCTCTACGACATCGGCCAAAGCAACCTTTTTCATGACACATCCCCAAAGGCAAGAGAAACAAAAGATAAAATGAATTTATGGGACTTCATCAAGATTAAAAGTTTCTGCACAGCCAAGGAAACAGTCAGAAAAACTAAGAGGCAGCCCACGGAATGGGAGAAGATATTTGCAAATGACACTACAGATAAAGGACTGGTATCCAAGATCTACAAAGAACTTCTCAAACTCAATACACGAGAAACAAATAAACAAATCAAAAAATGGGCAGAAGATATGAACAGACACTTTTCCAATGAAGACATACAAATGGCTAACAGACACATGAAAAAATGTTCAAAATCATTAGCCATCAAGGAAATTCAAATCAAAACCACACTGAGATACCACCTTACACCAGTTAGAATGGCAAAAATAGACAAGGCAAGAAACAACAATTGTTGGAGAGGATGTGGAGAAAGGGGATCCCTCCTACATTGTTGGTGGGAATGCAAGTTGGTACAGCCACTCTGGAAAACAGTGTGGAGGTCCCTTAAAAAGTTAAAAATTAAGCTACCCTATGATCCAGCCATTGCACTGCTGGGTGTTTACCCCAAAGATACAGACGTAGTGAAGAGAAGGGCCATATGCACCCCAATGTTCATAGCAGCAATGTCCACAATAGCTAAATCGTGGAAGGAGCCGAGATGCCCTTCAACAGACGACTGGATTAAGAAGTTGTGGTCAATATATACAATGGAATATTACTGAGCTATCAGAAAGAACGAGTTCTCAACATTTGCTACAACATGGACGGCACTGGAGGAGATAATGCTAAGTGAAATAAGTCAAGCAGAGAAAGACAACTATCATATGATTTCTCTCATCTATGGATCATAAGAACTAGGAAGATCGGTAGGAGAAGAAAGGGATAAAGAAAGGGGGGGTAATCAGAAGGGGGAATGAAGCATGAGAGACTATGGACTATGAGAAACAAACTGAGGGCCTCAGAGGGGAAGGGATGGGGGAATGGGATAGACCGGTGATGCGTAGTTAGGAGGGCACGTATTGCATGGTGCACTGGGTGTTATACACAACTAATGAATCATCGAGCCTTACATCGGAAACCGGGGATGTACTGTATGGTGACTAACATAATATAATAAAAAATCCTTAAAAAAAAAAAAGACAAAGAAAGAAAATCCAAGCTGTTAAAATACCATTTTTCACTTTATTAAAAGAAATCTGATTAGCATACTACTTCATACTAAAGTGCATTCGTTTCCCAAGGAGAATTGGGCAAGAGTTTATAAAAGAATTGACTAATTGTGTGTGTGTGTCTTGTGTTTGAGAGAGCGTGAAAGAGAAGTGGAAGGAAGAGGAAGGACTGATTTTTCACACATTTTTTAAGGGGATTGTTGTTGGCTTTCAAAATAGTGGACTTGACTGACTTTTTTTTCAGTTTTTGAGAAGCTTAATTAAAATATTTTAAAGGGTACTGATAGAACTAGTGAAGAAGTTTGAATCTGAGAGAACTAAGATGAGCAAAGCAACTGTGTTGCCTCCAGGACAATATTTAATATTTTAAAACACTTGAAGGTTCAGAATCAGTATTACCACAAGAATGTTCACTTATATTTGTCACAGAAATAGAAGAAAGACATTTTTAAAGACTGATTGTACCCTTGAAATATAATTTAAACAAATAGAACTATCTGAATTGTGATAATTCTGTAAAAGAGCCATTGCCTACAATTAAAATACAGGCAATTCATTTGCTACCACCTACTTGCGTGAAGAAAATTTATCGTTGGTATTATTATAAAAAATTAAGAAGATGGGGCACCTGGCTGGCTCAGTCACTGGAGCATGCGACTCTTGATCTTGGGGTTGTGAGTTCGAGCCCTATGTTGGGTGTAGAGATTACTTAAAATCTTAAAAAAAAATTCAGAAGATAATCTCTAGAAAGTCTTAGTAAAGATTTGGTTATAGGAGAGGGAGTTAAGATGGCGGAGGAGTAGGGGACCCCTTTTTCAGCCGGTCCCCTGAGTCGAGCTGGGTAGGTACCAGACCAGCCTGAACATCCACGGAATCAGCCTGAGACGCAGGAAGATACATCTGGATCTCTACAAATGAACATCTCCAGTGCTGAGTATTGAGGTACGAAGCGGGGAGCCGTGAATCCCGCACAGATATTGGAAGATTAACGGAAGGGGGAGGGAGCTGCCGCATTTGGGCGCCGGGAAGCTGTAGCCACCTGCATGGGGGAGCGGGAAGACTCGTGGACTGACGGCACCCGCGAGAGAGCAGACTGAGACCGGGAGCTGGGGAGCACGCACCACCAGACTTCTCACAGAACTCCGGTGCGCTCACTGGAACCAGACTGAGACCGGGAGCTCTGGAGCGCGCGGGGCGGCTGGCGGCTGGCGGTGTTAGAAACACAAAGGACAGAGATGCGCCGGCCCTGGAAGTGAGGGCCTGGATGCCAGGGATGGGGCGCACATC